>NC_034603.1:34069325-34095464 GCF_900095145.1 Mus pahari | reverse complement strand
AGACCAGGCTGGCCTTGAACTCAGAAATCTGCCTGCCTCTGCCTCCCGAGTGCTGGGATTAAAGGCGTGCGCCACCACGCCCGGCACACTTCCTGATTCTTCTTTCCTCCTTAAGCTGTACATTTTGTGTTTCTTTTAGTCCTACTTGCTCTTTGTCATTGTAGGTCTACATAAGAGTGATTACTAATGACCATGGGACACAGCAATACTAGGTTGTCTTGAATTTTCCTTTTCCAATGTCATTAATCCAAAACTCTTCAATTTAGCTTCAGGCAAATTTTTAGGACAAGGACAGAAAGCAGCCACATTCTTTACCAAAATGTCATAAAAATTGTCTCTAGGCCAGTTGCTAATGTTCTTCCCCACTGAAACCTCTGAGTTGAGTCTCCACAATCCACATTGCATTTCAACACTAATATTTTTATGTTCCTACTAGAATGGCTTTTTAAGCCCTGTTTACAACATTCTACTGTTCCCTAACTTCCAATCCAAAAGTCTTCCATATTCCTCCAAACAATATGGTCAGTCCTATTACATCAATACCAGTCCCTGGTATCAACTTCTTCTTAGTTACTATTCTACTGTTGTGAAGAAACACCATGACCATGGTAACTCTTACAAAAGAAAACATTTAATTGGGAGCGACTTGCTTAAAGTTTGAGAGGCTAGTCCATTATCTTCATGGCAATAAGCATGGCAGCAGGAAGGCAGTCTTGGATTTCAGAGCTTACATGCTAATAACACAGGGAGAGAGAGAGAGAGAGAGAGAGAGAGAGAGAGAGACTGGGCCTGGCATGAGCTTTGGAAACTTCAAACCCCACCCTTCCCCACCCTTCCTCCAATAAGACCACACTTTACTACGACAAGGCCATGCTTCCTAATCTTTCCCAAACAGTTCCACCAACTGAGGACCAAGCATTCAAACACATGAACCTATGGGGGCCATTCTCATTCAAACCACCACACTTATTTTCACCTAAGCAACTTTAATAAATAATATTATGAGGTAGCTTATGGAACTCATGGTATAGTTGTACAGACAAATAAGATAAAAATAAGTCAAAAAATTCAAAGGATTTGAGTTATATACTTTGAACTTAAATATGGTTTAATATATTATTTGTGTGTGTGTGTGTGTGTGTGTGTGTGTGCATGTGTGTGTGCATGTGTGTGTTTCAGAAAAGAGATTATAGTCCTTTGTTGATGGTTTAGATAGACTTAAACCAGATCTCTGATGTAAAGGGCTCGTTTTCTCTGCATATATCCAGTTAAAATTTCCTTTTTATTCTGCTTAAGTTTGAGGGGATAAGATGTATTGATCCAATGTACAACCACTTATCCAAGTATGGGTTGTATATAAGTGTGTGTGTGTGTGTGTGTGTGTGTGTGTGTGTGTGTGTGTGTGTGTGTGTATTAATAAAGGGAAGAATTGTTGTTTTGGATGAACAAGTTCATGAAAGGAGATGTTGGAAAGTGAGAAGAGAGAGGGCATTGAGCAAATGACCCCAATACTGATGTTAAAGGGACAGAAACAGGGGAGGGGAGGGAGTCAAGGAGACTAACAAGAAGTGGTTATATGGGAAGGAGAAAAAAGAAGAGTGTTATAAAGCCAAAGGATGAACTGCTTCCTCATCCATGCATCAACTGAGCTGAACAAAGTCAATAAGCACATCAAGAGACAAAGCCTACAAGACTGGATAATAAAGACCCCACTAGTAACACACTTGGTTGTGAGGTTTAAGGTCTAGGATATTTGATTATAACTTTACAAATAAAACAATGAGCATTTCCATGGAACAGAGTGAACTTTCCCACTTTTTGATATAGAGTCTCACATAGCACAATGTGGCTGAAACTCTCTATGTAGCTAAGGATAATGACTTACTGGTCCTCTGGCCTCTATCTTTAAGTGTTGAGGTTACAAGCACACATCCTAGGCTTGATGTGCTTATTTATTTATATTTATTTGAGACATAACCTTACTATGAATGTCAGGTTAGTTTTGTCCTTGGCTGTGGTTACTCTATCTTAGTCTTCCACATGCTGGGATCATAGGCACACACAACTGTTCTAGACATATTTATTTATTTTTATTGTACACTATATATAACATATATATATATATATATATATATATGAATATAACACAATATATAAAAACTATATATATATGAATATATATAACACAATATATATAAAACTATATATATATGTATATATATATATAAAACTATACATATATATGGGAGTAAACTTGTGTAAAGTTAAAGAAGAATGGTAAAAATAAAACCCATACCTGAACAAGGGCATCACCAATACACATGCCAATGAAGAAAGCTCAAAAGACTTCAACCCTAGACAAAGAATTACAGGCAAGTGCTTGTTGAGAGCAGGAGAAACTGTCTTCCCCAGGGAAGCAAAGCAACTGGTTATCCAAAACCAAATGGTCAGCCCTAAAATATATATGCAGGCAAGTCATGTTCAGACTGAGCAGGTTGTATGTATGTACCTAGGAACACACACACACACACACACACACACACACACACACACACACCCCAACAATTAAAAGTAAAGAGGCCATGGATAAAGAAAAAAGGCCTCCTGCCAGCATTCAACCTTGACCTGCCAGTTTGGAGCGAGTGTGCCATCTTGCACATAACACCCCCAGCCTGCTCAAGCCTTTAGATGATTGATGGAGATCCTAATGGTAGCTATTTTATCTTCAACATCACTAAAGATCCTAATCCACAACCATTAAGACAAGCTATTCTCAGAATCCTCATCCACTGCAAAATGTCTATGTTAAGTATTTACCAGTATTTTAAAGTGCTAGGTTTGGGGATAGTTTCTCATTATGCCTATTGAATATTATTTAAAAATCAATTTAAAAAAAATAAAAACGTATCAAGGAATTGAAAGCAAATCAACATCTAAAATGGGCAGGTGTTTGCTTTAGGCAGGTATCTTCAGGAACTCATCCATTCTCACTGTGTACATGCACATGTGTGCACATACATGCTTATATGTGCAGATATGCCCCATGCCAGTCAAAGCATGATGTATGGAATCTATGGCTCTCTGCCCAATTTCTCCAGTGGATCACAAGTTCACTGTTGGCTAACTAGCCAGTGAGCTCTTAGGATCCACCTGTTCCTGACCACCAAGGTGTGCACAGCTATGCAAAGCTTTTAGTACAGGCACTAAGGAGGTTGAACTCAGGCCCTTGTGCTTGCAAAGTAAGTTTCTCTATCCACTGACACATCCCCCCATCCCATCATTCACCCAGTTTTTATATATGTTGGGGTATGAGAACAAACAAGGAAAAGGGGAAACAATACCAGGGTGAGTGGGGCACACATTTTATTTGAAGAGCAAATAGGAAGTAAATGAGTTCACTCTCTCTATGAGACATAAGCAGATTAACACAATGGAGATCTGCCACCCAAATAGTGTGACCACTCCTTATAGGAAGAAGGGAAGAAGAGAGGAAAGGTGGGAGTGTGTAAGAGGCAAACAAGGGAGGAAGGAGGGAAGGAAGGAAGGAATTATGTAAGAATCATTCAACTTTTCTATTTTCCTCCAATGTCTTTTCAGAAATATCAATTATCAGATTCATTTTGCCCCTTTCTTCTTAATTACTCCACTTGTTGTTGAATGCAGCAATGATAAAACACTCTTTATAGACACAAAGATCCATTTTCTAATGCAAACGTTTCTATCACAGAACCCTAGGGTCCCAGTTATTGAGCAATCAATCATTTCAGCTTCCAGGCACTGGTGTTGTCCTGGGCAGGGCAGGGCGGGGGGTCTTGTTAAGCCAAGCTGCCTTTGATAAGTGCCATTCTGCTAATATTCCTTGAAGCCTGTTGAAAGTATTCACTTTACTAAGAAATCCCGCACTCCCTGGGAGGTAATACAATCAGAGTGGAGGGGCAGACAGGAAATTCTTGCAGACGCGAAGGCCTCTTGCTGAGTGTCCATTTCCTTGTTACACACACGGTCACCTTGGTTCACACATGCATACAAAGACCCAAGTGGTTGATTCTGATCATGGAGAAGGATCAAATCTATGAGGAGTGATAATTTTCCAGGTCAGAAGGGGAGCATGCTGCATATTTACAAGCACTTCAGTACATTTAAGAATTGACCTTGGAACACAGGGCCCCCAATGGAGGAGCTAGAGAAAGTACCCAAGAAGCTGAAGGGGTCTGCAACCCTATAGGTGGAACAACGATATGAACTAACCAGTACCCCCAAAGCTCGTGTCTCTAACTGCATATGTAGCAGAAGATGGCCTAGTTGGCCATCACTGAGAAGAGAGGCCCCTTGTTCTTGCAAACTTTATATGCCCCAGTACAGGGGAAGGCCAAGGCCAAGAAGTGGGAGTGGGTGGGTAGGTGAGCAGGGCGGGGGTAGGGTATAGGGAACTTGCAGGATAGCATTTGAAATGTAAAGGAAGAAAATATCTAATAAAAAATGAAAAATAAAGAAGAAAAGAAGAAGAAGAAGAATTGAGCTCAGGTCACTCGCATGGAATCCCATTGCCCAGCACAGCTGCCCTTTTGGCAAATGAAGGTGCAGGCAGATCAAGGTACTGGAGATTATTTTTTACAATAATTTATTATAAATGTCTGAAGAGGAGACACTCGAAGTGATTGCTAGACACGCATACCTATTTAATTGCAAATTTAAATGAAACAATTAAGTCCCGTGTCACCAACAGGTCGAGTGTCGCTGGAAGCCCATAATTTGAAGGAAAAAAAAAGTTCTATCCAGCAGCATTCTCCGAAAGTCTTTGAGTTGTTATCTTGAGGAAAAATATGTATTTCATTCAACTTTCTTACATTCATGGTATTATGTTTGGCATTGGGATTAACTTTTTAAATTATATATTTAGGACAAAATAAGAGAACTATTCAGTTTGTGTATGGAGGCGTCTGAAGACTTTAATCTCGCCTTAGACAAAAGAATCCCACGCAAGCCTTTGTCTTCAGAGCACATCTAGTCTACCAGATCAGCTTAGATGTGAGAGCCTCCACCAGTTTCCCAGCAACAACGACGCGACCCCGCCCCTTCTCAGCCCCTGCCTACCTTATTAACTTAGTGGGGCGGAGCTAGAGTCCAGTGCCCAATATAAGGAGAGCAGAGGCGGGAGGGCCTGGCATCCCCGTCGCTAGGGAAACAGACGCTGCAGCTGGCAACACGCGATGCCCGGCGCTGAGGAGCAGGCAGCGCAGGCTGAGTCTGGGGACGAGGAGCCTGGAGACCCGAGGCTGCGACTCCTGGGGACTTTTGTGGCTCGGAGTCTGCGTCCGGCCGCGGGCACCTGGGAGCGCTGCGCAGGCACAGCCGAGGCAGGGCGGCTGCTGCAGGCCTTCCTGGATCACAACGCTGCCTCGGATCCGCGGCCGCTGTTGGTGGTTCAGTCCGGGCCCGGGGGCCTGGTGGTGACACCCGGTCTAGACGCAGGACCAGAGCCCAGCCGAGCTCGCGCCAAGGGGCTTTTTTTCTTGCGCACTAGGTCCGAGCCTCCGGGAAATCACAGCCTCCGCGGCACGGTGCTCTGCGGGGACCTACCCGCGGTGCCACTGGAGCACCTGGCCCCGCTGCTCTCAGAGGTGAGGGTGGGTGGATGGCCCCTTGCTAGCAGAGGCTGAAGTCTAGGGGAGGGAAGGGGAGAGAGGGGCGTGTGCATGAGGGGCGGGGTCAAAACCAAAGAGGTGGGGCGCCGCTGCAGAGGGACGGTACGTGGGCGGGGTCACAGGCGGAGTCTGTGGTGGAGTCTGAAAGAAAAAGGGCTAAGATTGGAGCACAGTCTGGGAGGGAGTGGAAGGGCGGAGCTGCCAGTAAACCAAGACCCTGGTTGGTGGTCTGCTGGGTGCCAGCTGGGGACAAGTCTGGGTGAAAGCCAGGCCACAATAAGAACCAGCTTTGGGTCAGGGGGTTGGTTCAAGAGGAAGCAAGAGTGTGAAGAATGTCTGAGTCCTGGCAGCTTTGTAAGTCATCAAGCAAGGGCCGAGGACAAGAAAGTGGTGAATTTTGAGTTAAGGTTGGTCTGCTGGGTGGGAAGGAGCTGAACTGCTTTAAACACTATCTACCTTTGCAAAGAAGTTTAGAAGGAGGCGGTTTGGTTTTGATTTTTATGTCCTTCATTTACCATGCAAACATTTATGGACCTGCCTTGGGATGGCAGTTGAGTATCCTTTCGGAAATGGCCAGCTGGCATTGGGAAGAATCTGTCCCATCTATGGGAAAAGGGACACGAGTGGAGCCTCTGGGCCTTCAGAGCTCAGAGGATTTTCGCAAGGGTAGTTAGATGAGATTCTTGAACCCCTTGGACCTTCCCAAAGGAAGAAAGCTTTCCTGCTAGTTGAGCACATGTGCTTCTAGAGGCTGGCCCTCTCTAGGTCTAGCCAATTGTGGAAGGAGTGTGTGCAAATACTAGCTGTGTGATGTTTTGTGTGCTTAGTGCCCTGGAAACGGCACAGAAATAGAAAATAAGTTCCCATCTATGAGATGATTCCCAAACACATGCATCAGGTCATGCATTCAAAGTATTTGAAACTGAAGACAGTGAGGGTAAACATTTCCCTAAAACTTTGGCCCTAGTAGTAAAGCCAGGACATGACTCTTCGTTGCTACATCTAATGTTAGCTCCCTAGTTGCTGTGAAAGGGGGAATTCCAAGGAGGAATATGATGATGGATGGGCAAGCACTCAGAGTCTAGGGAAGCTAGGCAAGCATTAAGTGCTTTAATGGCTTTAAATTGAATAGTCTTATCACTGTGTTATACTTGAATACCATCTGTACAGAAGTCTATCTGTAGGTCATGTCCCCTGGTAAAGGATGATAGGAAAGTGTCCTTGGCTTCAGAGAAAAGACAGATCCATGTAGTCTCAGATGCTGCCGTAATCTTAGTGCTACATTGGCTTCTGATCAGGGAGAGGCAGTTAAGGATACATAATGCTCTTGCAAAAGACCCATATCAGGAAGCTCACAGCCCCCTGTAACTCCAGCTCTGGGGGATTTGATGCCCTCTTCTAAACTCTATGGCTATCTGAAGTCATACGTACGTATACACTTATATAGGCACACACAGATATGTAGCCTTAAAAAGATAGAATAAAATGATTTTTTAAAGGCTTAGAGATAGACACAAACTAGTCTATGCAGAGGGTTGAGCACAACTCAGTAAGGAAATCCAGCCCAGAAATCAACAGTAACTTTAGGAGCTGGAAAGATGACTTCCAGCATATAAAAAGCACAGTTCCAGGGGAGCAGAGTTTGGTTCACAATACCCAAGGTCAGGAGGCTCACAGCAGCCTCAAACTCCAGCTCTAGGAGATCTGACACCTTCTGTGTCCCATGGAAACCTACACACGTGTGGCATATATGCACATACATATATACATACATATATACATAAAAATAGACAGTTTAACAGATTTTCTTTCTTTTCATTTTCTTTTTTCTTGGTTTCTTTCTTTTTGATTTATTTATTTTGAGACAGAGTCTCCTGTAGCCCAGGCCAGTGTCTGACTTGCTATGTAGTAAGGATGACCTTTAACTCCTAATCCTCCCACCTCCACCTCCCAAGAGATGAGAGCACAGGTATGTAGCACAAAATCCATGGTTATTTATTTATTTGTTTGTTTATTTATTTTTGTAATTTAGATTGAAGACAAAAGAATACAGTTAAGGAGTAAATGAATGAATGAAGTGGCATTTAAATAGTGAAATACTGATAGAGAATACTCTTTAAAGTATTATTTTTATTTTTTAAAAAAAGCAAAAACATAAAATCCTTCCACCTAAGAGTTCCTAACCACGCAGTACAATGTTGTCAGGGCACAAACACCAAGAACGACACATCTCCAGGCCTTCCTTACCCAACATGATTGAAAGTACACTCACCAAAAACACCCATGTCCCTGTCCTCACACTCCCCAAACAGCATTCACCAAATTGTCCTCCTGAATGTGACTCTTTTAGTCTACATGTACCTATGTGAATGGAGTCACCTAGCAGCTGTGAGTTTCAGTGTTTTTCCTGACTTAACATTTAGTTATTTCAACAATCAAAAGGTCCTCCAGTCACATGGCCTCTAGGTTCTTTGAGTCTTTCTTCTCCTGTCCCCACCACTTTGTGATAGGTGTGCCCCCATCTCTCTGACCAGTGCTTCTGCTTTTCCAACTTCCTAAACCCCCACATCCTCACACCCCATATCCTAACATCACTCTCTGCACATGACTGGGACCTCAATCCATTGTCTTTCCAATGTTCCTGTGTCACAACAGTGCCTTTGTTCCTTGCCCAGCTTAAGAGGCAGCACCATCATTATCATTAACATTCCACTAAGTCATTTCACTTAGCCAATAAGGATCCACTGAGTCATTTCACATAGCCAATGAGGATACACTGGGTCATTTCACTTAGCCAGTGAGGATCCAATGGGTCATTTCACTTACCCAATGAGGATCCACTGGGTCATTTCACTTACCCAGTGAGGATCCACTGGGTCATTTCACTTAGCCAATGCCCTCATGGTTCTTCCTGTTGTCGCATACAACAGATCTTTTGTTTGTTTGTTAAAGCCAAATATATTATACTGTATAACACATTTTCCCACTTATCTCCATCATATTGGCCTGTGGTCATATCTATGGGGTATTTTCTTGATTGCTGGTTGATGTGGGAGGGTCCAGTTCACTGTGGGTGATGCCACCCCTGGGCAAGTGGTCCTGGATTATATTAAGAAAGGCTGAGCACACCATAAAGAACAAGCCAGGAAGCAGAACATCTCCCTAGTCTTTGCTTTACTTTCTGACCCCAGGTTATTCCTTAAGTTATTGAAGGTCTCAGTAAAGGACAGTGATTAGGAAGTATAAGGTAAAATAAACCGTTCCCTTCCCCAAGTTGCTTTGGCTCATGTTATTTATTACAGCAATGGAAAGCAAACTAAGGCAAATGTTTATTCTAGTTATTTTCTATTGTAAATAATGTGGTAATATGGTTTTTTAAGTGAAGAATTTGTAAATAATATGTAATCATTTGTGTTAGAAAGAGAAATGAGGAACTGGAGAGATAGCTCAGGGGGTTAAGAGCGCTGACTGTTCTTCAAGAGGACCTGGGTTTGATTCTCGGCACCCACATGACTGCTCACAGTCATCTGTAACCTTAGTTCCAAGGGATCCACCACCATCTTCTGGCCTCTGGGCATTACATACACATGATGCACAGACATATGCAGGCAATGTAATCATACACATAAAATAAAAAAAAAAGAAAACCAACAAATTTAAAGAGAATGGAACCCTGGAGATTGCTGCTCAGTACTTGAAATCTAAGTACATGAAAGACTGAGTGAGACAAGAGGATTATTATGAGTTTGGGAGCAACCAGGACTATAGAGTGAGTCCCAGAATATCCTGAGCTACATAAAAGATTCTGTTCAGAGAAAAGTGTGAAGGGAAAAATAGAGGAGGAAGAGAGCAGGGGGAAGCGGGGGAAACTAATCTATATTTGGGGAACTGAATGACTGAGGTACAAGGGTGGGTAGATGATTCATGATACTTGTACTATGTAAATGTTTCTCTATTTCAATCATAAGTGAAATACTTTTAAATTCCTCGGGTCCCTTACTCACAAAGGCTTTTCTCAAAGCCTGTACCAGGAATCCTTAAGACCTCCCATCTACTTCTGTCCTGAACACCAGAGCTGATCCCACATCCCTATAAAAGCTGGCCTCTTGGCCTGGGTTCTCCTTCCTTCTTAGTAACTTACTTAGCTTCTGACCCCCTCCCCTGATCTCCTCCATTGCTGCACACCACTTAAGCCAGAAAGTGGTCTTCTGCTCTGTGTGTAGATGGATGCACCTCATGTAAACCTGCTGTAAACCACACTGCTTTCTGCCTGGGCCTTATTTATATTTTACCCTCAGCCCTCCTAATCATGAGTGTGTGTGCATGAACAGGGAAGAGGGCACTGGTAAGAGGAAATGCTATGATCATAGCATCTTCTCTGGCCCACTGTGCTAGTTCAGGGTGAAATAAGGGAGTTATGTTTGGAGGGGGCATTATCAGGATTCCCTTCTTAGTGTGAAAATGGGCTGGTTAAGGCCACCCAACACAGTTTTTCTTTAGGGCCCCTTTCCACACTGAAAGATGGATGCCAAATTCATCTGAGACAATGGGGGTGAGGCCCAGCCCTTGTCCCAACTTTTCATGGAAGAGGAAGCATCGCTTTCACGCCTGTCTGGAGCTTTAAAGGGTGTGTAAGGTATAATCTTTGGAGTATAAGATATACTCATCTTAGATTCAGAGGGAGTATTAGAACAAAATATTTTAGAGAAGAGAGAATTTACAAGGGAAAAAGGTCCTAGTGTCCATTTGAGCTCCTGAATCTAGCTGCTTTTGAAGTTTCAGGGCAGTTTAAAACAAAGCTCTCTCACTAGCAGCTTGCAAAGCACAGCTTACAAGGAGATACTTTCTATTACAGTACAACTAATATAATGCATGGAAACACCAGACAGACAGGGGTGTGTCTGTCCGGGAAGTCATAGGGAAAATATGTATTCAGAGCTGATGGATAAGTCCCAGTGACTGCAGCATAGATAGTTCTGGCCCGGTCTTTCTGGAAATAGGTAGTGAGCAGAGATAATCATTAAATAGAGAACTCAAAAAAAAAAACCTACAAAAAAGGATCACACACTAAGTTCAGTCACATTTATGTGGAATCGGGATAGAAGGCTGGACGAGAAAAGGATTCTCCTAGAATCTCAAAGGCAGAGGCTGAATCTCAGTCGATCCTTAAGTACTCACATTCTTCCCTAGGGTCTGGCATCTTGGTGCATTACTTAGAGACTGGCAAGTGTATACTAACAGAAAAAAAGGTTGTGGGAGGGTTCAGCGGAACTCTGTAGGGACTTGTGGTATTGTGGTATATAGTAGTGGGTGTTGTGGTATATAGTAGTGGGGTTTCTACCCCACCTTAGATCAGATAGTTTCCAAACAAAAGACACAGAAACTTCATATTTATTATAAACCTTCAAGCACTAGAACTGGGCAGATATCAACCCTCTATACTATTTTGTCTAAGTTCCTGTCAATAAACTCAAGATATAACTTGGGCTGCTCCTACTCCAACTGGCTGGCCCTCATGGCCATGTTCTTACAACCCACCTACCCCACTGCATCTTCCTCTTTCTTCTTCTCTCCTCCCCTCATGGTCTCTGCCTCAGACTCCAAGCCCAGGAACTGAAGCTCTGCCTAACTGTCTTCCGCCCAGCTACAGGCTGCAGGCATCTTTATTCAATCAGTAGTTTTAAATTTAAGAGCGAGGTTACATAGCATCTCTTGGTGTATGGTGAGGGTCTCCTTGTCTCTGGGGACAACCAGATGTTAGAGGCCAGTACTTAGCATTACAATACATAGCAACCTACTAAAGCTCAACGTTGAGGTATAGAAAAACAATGGCTAAAGTTCTGAAGAGAAGAAAGTCTTTACTTGTCTTTTGTGATGATTTTGGTCCACACATATTCACCCTGATGACGATGGGTGGATTGGTGAGGGAGGAGTGGTGGAGAGAGCAACATCTGACTACCAACACAGCAGATGACATGGACAGCGTTTGTCATGTTTCGCAGTGAGAGGAGCAGGTCAGTCTGCCACACAGGACCACATGGAGCTGACTTTGGGAACAGAGTGAATAGGGGACTGTGGGAGGTGTACTTTATAGTATCAAAATGGTGGCCCTGGTTCATGTGTGAGTATATGATTGACTTGTGTGAATAATCCCTGGGGTTAGCAGGGAATTGAAGCCTTCCAGTAAAGGCTAAGCTGTCACTGTGCCTGATTTCTCTTAGTGTGGACTGTTGGTGTGTGGGACATCTTCCAAGGGGGAGATGAGATGAAAATGGGAGGAAGGCTGTTGGGGGCTTTCGTGACTTCCCCAGAGGTCAAGGCAACATGTAAGGTCTTAGGCCTTGCAGTACAGCAACCTGAAGAATGATGTATATGGGGCTCTGAAAATGCTTCCTCACCACTCTCCCCTCCCCCTCTCCTTCCTCCCTTTCCTCCTCCTCTAGTTATATTTTCTTTCTCAGTCTTTCTTTGTTTTTCCAGTTTTCTTTAGTTTTTCATTATGGATAGTTCTAAATTTATACAACCTGTTATTAGCATATGTTCCATTACCTTCTCTTGTTCTTCTTTTACACCTGCTGACCACTTCTTCCTAACCAGTAGCCCCCCCCCCGTGTGTGTGTGTGTGTGTGTGTGTGTGTATCTGTATGTCTGTGTGTCTGTGTGTGTGTCTATGTGCATATCGTGTTCAAGTGGTCATAGCTCCTGTGTGTTCATGATTGCCAGAACCATACCACACCCAGAAGACAGCATTTTATAGCTCTCTGCCTCATCCTATGATGCTCACAGTCCTGCTTTCCCCTCATCTATAGTATCCCCCAGGCCTCACTTTGAGTGATAGAGATGTTCCATATAGACCTGAGTATTCAGCAGTCTCTTATTCTGAGTACTGTGACAGGTTATGATTTTCTTATTTAACCACTGTCCATTGCTAACAGGCTTTTCTGACTCAGGCCAATCGCTCTACCAGCCTGCAGGTGTTTAGAAGGTGTCTTAGTTACTTCTCTACTCTAGTGAAGAGATGCCATGAACAAGGCAAGAGAGATGTAAGAGCTTATGGGGGCCTACAGTCCCAGATGGGTAGTCTGTGACCATCCTGGTGGAGAGTACAGCAGCAGGTAGGCATGGCACTGGAGCAGCAGCCAAGAGCTTACATCATCTGCAAGAAGGTAGAAGAAATAGAACACTGGGAATGGCACAAGTCTTTGAAACCTGAGGGCTCACCTCAACTGACACACCTCCTCCTCCAAGGCCACACCTCCCAATCCTTCTCAAACAGTTCCACCAGTAGGAGTCCAAGAGCTCAAGCATGAGCCTATGGGAGACACCCTCCTTCAGACCCCACTATACAAGGCAACTTAATAATATGCCCATTTATCAGAACACTACTAGTAGATTCTCCCATAGGGCCAACAACCTCCACAACCATGGGCATTTCACCAGGTTTACAATGCCACCAATGTATTCCCCCCTATGGAGGGGGCCTCAACTTCAGTAAAGAAGCAGTTGGTTATACCCACAACAGTCATGTCACTGTTCCATCAGTGGATGTATTTTGTCTAGCAAGTCAGTATTATGATACACAGTGTCTACATCTGGGTTAAATTATTGATAACTTTTCTTCCCCAACAGTTTGCCTAGTACGTTCCAATACTATCTAGTTAAATCTTCGTTTGAGTTCCCTATGTCCTGTATCCAGTGTGTGTGTTGTCTTCAGCAATAGAATCTTACTGCCTAGTTCTAGTGAGCAGTCCAAAGCAGGCTGCTTTTTTTTGAGAGCCTTTGGAGGTTCTTTCCCCAGTAGATCATAGGGAAGTATCCCGTGTACTAGAATTTGGGGGTTAAATAACCCATGACTTCTGGAAGCAGGATTATCTACCCATGCAAGGTAATTCCATTTGAGTTCTTTTCTTCTTCCTATTGAGACAAAGTTTCACTATATAGCACAGGATGGTTTGAATTTGCAATCCTCTCTCTCTCTCTCTCTCTCTCTCTCTCTCTCTCTCTCTCTCTCTCGCTCACTCACTCTCTCTCTCTTTCAGGTCATTATTCCTGTCCTGGCCAATGAAAAGAATCATCTAGAATGGCCTCACACGGTATGTCAAGACATCAGACATCATGCCCACACCCTGCAGTCTGACCTCCTAGTAATCTTTGAGCACATGAAGGGGAGAACCTTGCTGCCTCTTCCAGTTGGCTCAGAAAAAGTGGATTTTGTGGATGGCCACAGTGAGCCAGTGTAAGTATCGCCAGCCCATGGGCTTTGGCCATGGCACAGAAACTGGTCCGTTTGTACCATCTTCCCCGGGGCTTTTCCTGTTCCTGACTTTGCATATCTCAGTCCACACACAAGCCCTCTGCCAACGTCCTTGGACTGTGTATTCACACTGATTACCCGCCTTGCCCAGTCTTACTGCTTGTGGTCTCCTAAGGTTCTCTTAGCAATGTGGCAGGGTTTTTACCCAAATCATTTCAGGGCTCAGATTAACCATGGCATTTTCGGTGTTCCCGAGATGTGGGTGATATCCAACTGATAGCCAGTCTAGTGGCTATAAAGCTCTTACCTGCATTCCCTAGTGTGTAATGCCACAGTTCTAGCTTGCAGGCTCTTAGTGCCATTCTAGCCACCATCACCAGCAACTGCAGACGTTTCACACCCTGGAGATTTTTTGTTTGTTTGTTTGTTTGTTTGTTTGTTTAACCTCAAGTCCAGACAAATCTGGCTCTACTGGGGAGTCAATGCCCTCTGCCCTTGAGTGGACATTAAGTGGACATTAAAACTGCAGCCTCCGTTGTTTATGTTGGTTTTGCCTATTTATTTGAGACTGGCTCTCATTCTCTGTCCTAAGCCATTCCTGGGGTTTTCTACATAACACAAGCCGGCCTCAGACACAAGGTTCTCTTCCCTCAGCCTCTCCCAGGGCAGGGTAACATTCCTGTGCCAACTCATCGGGGCAGGGTAACATTTCTGTGCCAACTCACCGGATCCTCTGCATCGCAACATTATGTTTTCCATTTAGTTCCCTTCAACTCTTCCAGCTTTGAGTTTTCTTTGTCTTTGTACCTGGGAGGGTTTTTTCCCTTCCAGTCCAGGCTATGTATGTAAATATTTGTCTCATATCTTTACCCAGCATTTCTATGCATTTGTGGCAATAGGTCATCTTCCTGCATAAGTGCCTTCGGGCTGTCATTGTGTTGATCCGGGAGCCCTGATGTACCTGAAGAATAAGTAAAGCGTGCAATTGCAACATACTTCTCAGGAGTTTTATGTGGGAAATAATTATATATCTGTATAGAATTTGAAGTAGCATCCTAGTTAACTGGAAAACTTACTGTAGCTTAATAAAAACGTCTAATTTTCAAAATAAATACAATTAATCTTTCCCTTTTCCCCAGCTCTTCTATACCATACCTTAATAACATTCAGCTCATATATACAATCTTTGTTGAGTCTGTCTTGGTATGTTCATCTTAGATAATTTCCACACAGGCTGCATCATTTGGGGGAGGAAAGCATTTTCTTTTAATGTCTTTCATAATCACATGTGCTGTATCATTTCTGAGCAAATATGAATTTCACATTAAGTCGAGGTAGTTCCCAGTGTAAAAATAACATCTATATATCCATACATTTCCTTTCTCCATTCCTGTGTCCCTGTTGCCTGGTACATACAGTTTCCTGTTAAGACCCTAAAAAGGAGCCAGTCCACATTTTATTTTAATTTATTTAAAATGAAAATACAGTTGCTATTATTATGGTATCTGGGTATGTATATGGAGTGTGTGTGTGTGTATGCATGTTTGTGTACATGGAGTATGTGTATGTTAGTGTGTGTAAGTGTGTGTGTGTGTGTGTGTGTGTGTGTGTGTTTGTGTGTGTTTCTGTATGTTTGAAGGGGAATACTTGGAAATTCCGTTCTTTATTGGAAATCTGAAGACAGAATGGAATCATTGTGGTAAGTCCTGGGGAGGTAGATGTGTCAAACTGTCTCCTGGAAGAGCTAGTTGTCCAATGAATCAGCTTCTGTGCTATGCAGAGAGCTTGTCCTCTGGTGAGATTCAAAGCAGGGAAAGACATTTGGGTGGCTTCTCAGTGTTCCATTAATTGACAAGATTTTATGCCATTTAAAGTTCTTAAATTAGTCTTCAGAATATCAGTGGACACATGACTATATGGATAATGTTGAATATACATGAGAGTAAGCATGTTTACTCAGAAAAGGATCTAAACAGTTTGTTAGTGTGCTTTAAAAGAATCTATTATAGGGAAAGGGGGTAGAATTCAAAGGTTAAAGGCCCCAGAGAGGCCTCTGTTGGTAAAATGTCTGGTGTAAAATCAAGGTGACCTGAGTTTAGAACTCTAGCACCCACAAAACATTGAGCATGAAATTGTGTCCACTAGGGGATAAGTGAGTTGGAGACAAGTGGATCCCTGGAGCTCCTTGGCCAGCCAGCCTAGCCAATCCAATGAACTCCAAGCTCAATGAGAGTCCCTGTACCAAAACAGAAGGCAGAAAGATGCCAAAGACACTAGATAGCAACCTCTGGCCTCCATATTCATGTGCACAGGCAAGGCACCAACATATACACTTCCATGTGAACATATACATACATACACAGCCACACAAACACGCGGACACACTTGAAAAAACAAACAAACAAAAAGATTTGTAGGTTAAGTGGAATTTTCCACCTGTTTAAAAAAGACTGAAGGTTCTTTTTTAGAGAATGCCCAGGAACATTTCTTGAACTAGCTTAAGTTTGTTCCCCCAAGGTTTTGTGCATTGGCATTTTTTTTTCAGTGTTGCTTCGTGGGGAGGTGGTGGGATCCTTAAGACTTGGAGCTTAGTGCAGGGCAGTTAGATCATTGAGAGCACTCCCTCAGAGAGGACTAATGTAAATCCTGGAGGACCTCAGTTCCCTCCAGATGAACCTGTTATAAAAGGGTAAATCTAGCCCCTGACTTCTTTTTGGCTTTCCTCATTGCTCTGTGACTCTCCATGTGTTCATTACTACCACAGTGCCATCCACGGTGCATCCTGCACCTTGTCATGGACTTCTGACCTTCCAAAGCAGGAGCTAAATGAACATTTTTTGTAGGTTTCCCAGCCTAGGGAATTTTGTTTATAGCCGCAGAGGACAGGTAAATACAGGCTTAAATTCTTTTCACACACACACTGGGCTATTTCTCTTGTCTTTTGCAGCTCAGATTCCATAGACAAGTCAACTGTCTATGCCGTGGAGTCTGCAGTGATCAAATGGAGCCACCAAGTCCAGGTGGTACTCAAGAGAGAGTCTTCTCAGGCACTCGTACAAGGGGAAAATCCCACCCCCAAGTTGGAGCTGGAGTTCTGGAAGAGCAGGTAGGCAGGGAGGCACGTGCCCAGACTCTGAGAGAGAACTGGTTACAGAAGAGAAAGCCAGGGCTGGCCTTGGGGAGCCACCACTGACTCTGGTCCCACCTCCGGTTGTTTCTCATCCTCCCTAGGGCTGACAACTGGGTGTCTTTGGCTCAGTACAGTATCTGTGAACTGGGGACACATTCTTTCCCTGAAGCTCAGTAGCCACCCTTCCTTTCTGGGATACTGTCAGATCATCGGGAATCTTTAAACAATGTGTATGTAATTGAATAGAGACTGAAGACATTGTTTTTGCTCCTTTGTGAGATTTTTAAGATTTTTTTTCTGTGAATGAATGTTTGTACCTGCATGTATATATGTGCATCACAGTTTTCCAGTCCCCTGAAACTGGAGTTAAAAATAGTTGTGGATCACTGTGTGTGTGCTGGAAGCCAAGCCTGGATCCTCTGAAAGAATAGTCAGTACTCCTAAACACTGAGCTATCTCTCCATCCCAGACTTTGAGTACATTTATTCTAATTTCCGTTCCCCTTTTCATGGACATCCAAGGTTAGATGTATATACTTCTGTAAGGATCTAGGCTCGGGGTGGGAGGAGAAGGGATTTTGGACACTGGCCACAGACCTGCCTGTCCTGGGTGTCAGCTCATCATTTCCATCCACTGTGTTGTCCCCCCAAAGGTGATGAGAATTACCTAACTCTTACTTCTGACTACTTCTCTTTCTACCCTCCATGCCTTCACTCCTATTTATCGTTGTGCTGGTAAGTCTTTTCTGGAGGAGACAGGCAGATGTTGGAAGCATATGTCCCTGACCCTACATAGAACACAGTGTCTGTGTCATATCCGTAGGACCAGCTGCCCTGTAGGGCTCCAGCCCTCTGTGCACTGCCATGCTGAGAAGCCCATGGTCACCCGGTTTCTGACCATTTTCTGACCTATGCTGAAGCCCTTCTCTAGATGTCCCATTTCAACAATGATTCTGTTTCCCTGCCCCAACCTTGCTGTAAGAACTAATGACCTCCAGCTGCCAAGCTTTTGGGTCACCAGCTGGTCTGGTCACAGCAGTGTTCCTGGAGCTTTGAGCCTTTGTTTCTGACTCCCGCTTTGTCCTCACTGTTCTGAAACAGATGTCTGAGTTCAGTTCTTGGGGATGGAGCTCAGTCTCTGTGCAGGCACCTGCGGCAGGGATCTTCTCTGCCCGCAGAAGGGTGGGACATCCCAATGTGACAGCATTTCCCTCTGCTCACTTGCATCCCCTTCCTGGGCATTGCAGGTGTGAGGACCTGGAACACATTTATAATCAACTAATGACAATCAAGGTAAGGGGCATGGCTGAACTCCTGGACAAACTTCAGAGCAGCTACTTGCCAGCCTTCAAAGCCATGTTCCGAGACGTTGAAGCAGGTGAGGACCGGCAAGGGCAAGTGTCTCCACAAATCTATTTGACTCAAAGTTGCCGTTAGCACCATGTCTACTTCTCTCTTTGTCATGTCAGCAACTTCACCTTCTTGCTACCTTCTTATCTGGTATGAGACAGCATGGTGGCAGGAATAGCAAATCTGGAAGCAGCTGGGTTTGTAGGTCAGCTGCCCTGTGTGTGGCCTTAGATAAACTGTGTATCCTCTCCGTGCTTGGAACTCTGGCTCCGGTGCGCCTGCTTCCTTGCTTCTCTTGGAGCTTGTTAAATAATCTAGATGGGAGAATGTTATCAGCTGCCCCAAGCTATGAATACATGCAGTGACAGAGGTGACATCTCACCTCTGGAGGTCAGGTCCATCTGCACTGCCCTGGGCACCTTGAAAAATCTCCTGTCTGTTTCTAGCACCATTCTGGCTTTTCTGCTCAGATGGGACTGCAATTTCCTGTCCCCTCTGAGTGCCAGACAAGATTAGCTTTTGTCAAAATTGCATAGCTGAAAAGGGCTATGACAAGACATAGATGCATTTTCCCATGGTTTCCTCTTCCCTTTCCGGTGTGTTTGCTCCCCACTTTGCACTTCCAATTTTTCTACTAAACCCCTCCTTTTTCTTAGTACTAAAGGCCAAATGTGCTTTTAAAGGTATTTTCAATTTCATATGAATTAAACTTAATCCAAACAGTGAATTTCAAGTACTCTCTTCTCCCATAACTTTCTTTAAATACTCTGCTCCATGCAGATTCAAAATATAAACCTAATCAAGGTCTACTTGTTCTGTTAACAAGGGCAGTGTCCTATATCCAAAGCTCACTAACTGGCCACACTGTCATCTTACTTTGTCCTTCCGCCCTTGGGAATAAAAAAATCAGTAACAGTATATCTTTTTCTCTCTTCCTTTCTTTGTGTGTATTGTTGTTGTTGTTGTTGTTGTTGTTAAGATAGCATCTTTCTAGTAACCTAAGGTGGGCCTTGAGGTTAGTATGTAGCCTAGGCTGACCTTGAACTCCAGTCTCCTGCTACAGACTCCTACATGTTGGAATTATAGGCATGAGTAAACACACCGAGCTTCAATGCTGGGGTTTTAAAGAGATCAATACAACAGAAAGAGCTGCCGTTGAGTCCCGAGTCCATAGAGTCTACCTGGTGCCACATGCCATTACAGTGGCTCCTGAGGCAGCAGATACGGCTGCTGTGAACAAGATGTTTGTTGAAGCTTCAATTCCCTCTTTCTCCAGAGGTACTGTGTGCCAGGGATATTATGTATGCTCCTAATTTGAACTTCCGTTGACATACACAGGTATCACCAGAACTTGTTATGGTATACCATTGTGAATTTGAGAAATGACTGGTCAAGTATTTTATAAAATGATCTTTAAAATGCCCTGTTTCCACAAATTATACCATTTTTTTCTACTTGGTGTTGAAATAAGTTTTCATTTTATATACAATCAGCCCTCTACATCTGTAGGCTGGTCTTCGTGGACTCAATTGACCATGCTTTTCATTTTGTTCTATGCTAACAACATAGATTTATTTACTGTTGTTATTTTCTAAATACCACAGTGCACAGCTTTCTCTGTAGGATTTATAGTCTACTAGTTAGTATGAGCAGATTTCAAGAATGCAGGAAGGCCAGTTATAGTGGTGTATACCTGTAAATCCCAGTGCCTACAAGGCTGAGGCTGGGAGATCTCAAATTTGAGACCAATGAGATGCTTGTCTCAAAAAAAAAAAACCCCACAACATTGCAAATATACATCATTGTGTGTCTACATTATACACAAATAGCACACCCTTTGATATAAGGGGATTGAGCATTTATGGCTCTGGGTATTGGCAGGGGGACCTGAAACAGATCCCCCTATGGGCCTCAAGGGGTCATTACACTTTTACCTATTGTATGTGGGTGTTTTCACTGGGGAAAGCAGTGCTTCAGCGTGTATAGCACATATATGACACATACAACGTACGGATGCCTGATGTTTAGAGCTCAGCTAAAAGAGCATGACGGAACGGTGTGCTCTGAACTAGTTACCCCATGCTCACATGCATCCCTCACACTAGTACATTAGGAAACTCATTGCTCACATGCATTTGTGATTGGAAAAGATTTGTTTCTGTAGGCCAGCTTTAAACAAACAAACAAACAAAATCTTCCTTTCTAGTCGACTGTATGCTGGGAATGATATTTGAAGAACAAACAGCACTATGGTAGTATCAAACCTACAGCACAGCAGCAGCGGAAGTCCTTTCAGTGTGTGATTCAATTCCCGTGATGGGAGAAAAAGAAAATTAGGTTAGAGGTGTTAGGGAGCATCTTGGTCAAGAGTCTGGCAGAGCCTACACAACTAAAGAGTTGTTAAAGGCTATTGACTGGTTTTTATCATGTCTAAGCTAATTTCAGAACATCTGGCTTTCTTTATCCTGAGTAGATGCAGTGGCTTCGTCATTCTTATTAGCCACGGTTGGCCAGTTCATTGACTTGTTCAGACTAAAGAGCAATGGAGGAAGTGGAGGATCTGGGTGTGAGCACAGGTCCGAGAACTAAGGATGAAGTGTGGGAACAAATATGATTGGTCAGTGAATTGATTAGAAGTTGAAGATGCTAGGAAAACAGCAAGCAGAATTGACTGTCCCCTCAGGGGCGAAACTAGCTAGGTAGAGTTCTCTTGCTGGTCATTAGCGGGAACGGTTGGCACGGAACAACCTGGTTTCCAATTGTCTTGGTGTACCTATACTGCCCTAAGAGCCTCCACAGACTGGGTCATTTAGTTATCATTGCTTTGGAGACTGAGAAGATCAAGACTTAACTAAGGGGCTCAGTTGTCTGGTAGGGGTTGCTCTCCTCCTGCAGGATGGCACTTGGTTGTGCTTCCCATTGCAGGGAGAAATGCTCTGTCTTCACATATGGAAGTGGAAGGCAAGCTAGCAGAATGGTACAAGAAGCCTTTAATCCTAGCCACAAGGGAGGACCCCTCATTGCCTAATCAGCTCCTCTTCCCATTGACCATTAATTTTCAACACCTGACTTTGGGGGAAGGAGGGGAATACAATGAAGTCATAGCTCCAGCCAGAGATGTTTGAAGGTAGAGGGCCTGGGAAGAAGGCAAAGCCCTGGGCTGCACTGGAGCCACAGAGGGCTGACCCACTCTTCTGTACATCTCTCTTCATTTCCCGGCCCTACTTCCAGAGGAGTACTCAGATAAGCCATTAGCTTAAAACCAGACATAGTTCACGTATTGTGAATATTTATATCAGAAATTAGCAAATGGATACATAAAAGCATCTCCCTTATAATTTGTTATTAAGGGTTTACCAGCAAAATACTGCACATGCCTGACAAGGTTTAAATAAATAAATACAGTACAGCACCATAAAATTATACAAAATCTAGAATACACAGGTGGAACGATGGCTCAGGACAATCACTTTCTCTGTAAGCCTGAGGACCCGAGTTCAAACCCTGGCACCCACATAAATGTTGGCTGTAGATATGAGTGCCTGTTAACTCAGCATTGCAGGGCAGAGAATGTAGAGCCCAACGGGATCTGGTCAGCCATCCTAGTTGAAAGGAAAACTTTTGATCTTGTAAGATACCTTGTCTCGAGGGGGGAAAGGTAGAGATTAATACAGCAATACATTTGATTTCCAGCTCTTGCTTGTACCTGTGCCTGTGGCGCACACACACACATGAATACACAACAGAACAAATCAGAAAACACAAGCGTGAGGACTCATGACTATAGCCATCATATTGACAAAGGTGCCCCAAATACACACTGGAGGAAAGAAGGCATTGTTAACAAATGTTGCTGTGAAAGCCAGATGTCCGCAGTAGGATGAAAGGAGGCCCGTATCTATTACTCTACACAAGCATCAACTGCAAATGGATCAGAGGCCTCAGGGTGAATCCTGAAACACTGAAGCAGCCAGAAGAAGACATAAGCAATACCTACCCTCCAGCATGTAGGCGTGGGAAAGGACTTTCTGAGTGGGACTCCATTCACTCAGGAATTAAAGTGACCGGTTAAGGAATAGGACCTCATCACACTGAAAAGCTTCTGTACAGAAAATAAACACAAATAAGCAAATAAAAATGAAGCAATTAAGTAACGAGAAAGCCCACAGGATGGGGGTGAATCTTCATCAACTGGACGTCCACGGGAGAATGAATTTCCAGAATATGCTAAGAACTAAAGAGAACAAAGAATCTAGAAAAATAAGTGAACAGAGACTTCTCAAAAGAAGTATTTTTAAAAGTGTTCAGCATCCTCAACCATTAGGGAAATGCAAAGTAAAACTGCTTTGAAATTCCACTTCACTCCAGTCAGAGTGCAAAGAACAAAACAGCAAATGTAGAAGGCACTGGGGGGGGGTGGTGGTGGGGGAGAACCCTGCTGCAAACGGTTGAAGCCACTTCAGTGATCGGTGGGGAGAACTCTTTTAAAAAGCTGAAAATAGCTGCACACTAAAAATGGCGGCACACAAGAGGCAGAGGCTGGTGGATCTCTATGAGTTTGAGGCCAGCCTGGTCTACAGAGTCCAGGACAGCCAGGGCTATTACACAGAAAAACCCTGTCTCAAAAACAAACAAACAGGGGGGCTGGTGAGATGGCTCAGCGGGTAAGAGCACCTGACTGCTCTTCCAAAGGTGCAGAGTTCAAATCCCAGCAACCACATGGTGGCTCACAACCACCCTTAATGAGATCTGACTCCCTCTTCTGGAGTGTCTGAAGACAGCTACAGTGTACTTACATATAATAAATAAAATAAATCTTTAAAAAACAAACAAACAAACAAACAAAGACCTTAAAAAATAGACCGTGTGGCTTAGCAAAACCATCTCTGTCATACATGAAAAAGACCTGACATCCTACTCCACAGTTAAGGACCATGTTCACTGCTGCTCTATTCAGAGTACTAAGCAAATGGAAGGAACCTAAATGTCCTTCAGCTGGTGAAAATGTGATACATATACACTCTGGGATCCTATTCATCTTTAAAGAAAGTAAATTGTAAAGTTTGCAGGTAATGGGTGAGGCTGAAAAATACACTGAATGAGTTGACCTGGACCCAAACGACAAACTCAGTGTGTTCTCTCTTATTGTAGCTCCTACTGAGTCTTTAGATGTGAGTGTATGACCCAATGCAAGTGCAGAAGCAAAGAAAGGGTAATCCAGAGGGGGAAAGAAGAGAGAAATAATCTTAAATGCTTCAAAAGCCACAGATAACATTATTTTACGATTATGATTACACACACACACACACACACACACACACACACACACGAATTATACCACATAGGGTGATAATTCTCCCCACAGGAGCTATAACTATCTAATAGGCATGAGAAATCTCTGAGTTGTTGGTTTGGTTCAAGAAACTCCCCATAGAACATAGACTTACCATTACCTTTGCTTGCCTCCTAAAACTTGAAGGTAAGACCCTATTGTTGAAGGCAGGACACAGTTTGGACAGAGGGTTTGGAAGAATCTAGCTAGGACCAACCCTTAGGATTAGTGCTACCTTTAGGTGCTATGCAAGCTGCCAAGGGAGAAGAACGATTGGTAATAATCCACCTGAAAAGCCTACTGATCACAGCAATGACTGGCCCAGGAAGATATCCCCAATGGTGTGATAACGGTACTTCTGTTTGGGGGGTAACTGGTAGCTGCGTAACTGAACGAAAGTCCTATTCAATGGGCAGGAATTCATACTGAGAATTGTTGTCTTTGGGAATCCAAGTGGAGCTAGCAACCACTATCCTTCAGAAATTGAGGAAAAGATATATTTAAAACAAACAATAACAATGAAGCAAGGCCTAAACCTAGCTCTATCTATCATTGTCTTTTGGTTTTTGTTTTTGTATTTTTGTTGTTCTAGTCAAGGCGATCATTCCTTGCTTGAGCTAGGGAGCAACCCGTACTTTCCTAAATGTTACAGTGTTAAAACAATCAAGTGGATGTCCAGGTGTCCAGTTGTGTAAAGAAAGTGAGTTTTAAAGGCCCTCCATACAGGTTGACAAAGAGAAGGCGCCTGTGCTTATGCCTCAGCCTCTTCTGCCCTATGTGTATGTCTCAACCTCGGCTCTCAACAACACATGCGAAGCCAGGGCCCATGGTCTTTAGAATGGCTGTTGGATATTAAGGTCCTCTGCCCAACTCAATGGTTCTAATACTCACTGTCACCTCCCACACAGAATTACTGCTCTTGCCCAAGTGCCATGTCATTTGACTGACTCATACCACTTGAGATAGAAAGTACACGCGTCCGTACTCATATATCTTCTGTCCCTTGGGCCTCACGGCAATTGAACCAGAGGTTCAGAAGAATTAGACATGCAGCCTCATCCATATACTATAGCCTAAGTCTACCTGATCTCATAGACACCACCTGCCCTGGGAAATCATCTGAGCTATTCCCTTCAGTCTAGCTTCCATTTCCTCTGGGTTGCTATGCACATGTCAGTGCTACCTGCGTTCCCACATTTCCCTGTCAGTTGCCACAGGATGACTGCTGAAGGCTTCTCCCTCAGAATTGTGTTCAAGAGTGGTGGCAGAACAGCTCTGGCTTTGAAAACCAGCAGCATCTTACCATCCTCAGGCCGCACCACTCCTCCGTCCCCTGTGACTTCTCTTTCATAAACACTCACTCACAAAAGCTTCTATTGAACTCTCACAGGAGATGCCGCTGTTTATTAACTAAAGGGTACAGCCCCGGCACTATGTTGCTCTCCAGGAAGAGGCCATTTCCAACTGGCTTCTGTTCCTGTGAGGACTCGTGAAATTACCTTCTAGAGCAGCCTACTTTTGAGGCTGATATTAAATGTGTCCTGAGTCATAGAATTGAGAGGTGCCTGGTCAGTGTTTGAAGGCACGCTCTTCTGGTTTTTACACTTGTCCCATCAGCTGCCTATGCGTCATCTTTGTGATAGCATCAGAGTCATTAGCAAGCATCAAGCGAGGTAGAGGATCGGCTAAAGTGGAGCTGCAGACTGAGGCTGTGTGCTAGCTAGTTTTATGGTAACTTGACACAACCTAGTCATCAGAGATAAAGGAGCCTTAATTGAGAAATTGCCTCTATAAGATTGGACCGTAGGCAAGCCTGGGCCCATTGTGGGTGGGGCCATCCTTGGACTGGTGGTTCTGAGTTTCATAAGAAAGCAGAAAGAGCAAGGAATGTGGAACACGCCAGTAAGCAGCGCTCCTCCATGGCTTCTGAATCAGCTCCTGCCATGCTTGAGTTCCCGTCCTGACTTCCTCTAAATATGAACAGCGATATGGAAGCATAAGTTGGATAAACCCTTTCCTCTCCACATTGCTTTGGACATGGTGTTTCATCACCACAAGAAAAACTGTAACTAAGACAGGCTGGGAAAGACAGGAAGAAGACCTGATACAAGGATGTTGTCAGAGTCTCTCCATTTACTTTGATGTTGGCTACTGGNTTACTGTAGATTGCTTTTATCATGTTTAGGTAGGGGCCTTGAATTCCTGATCTTTCCAAGACTTTTAGCATGAATGGGTGTTAGATTTTGTCAAATGCTTTCTCAGCATCTAATGAGATGATCATGTGGTTATTGTCTTTGAGTTTGTTTATATAGTGATTACGCTGATGGATTTCCATATATTAAACCATCCCTGCATCCCTGTGTTCTTGGATTTGGTTAGTGAGAATTTTATTGAGTATTTTTGCATCAATATTCATAAGGGAAATTGGT
>NC_034603.1:34056558-34068770 GCF_900095145.1 Mus pahari | reverse complement strand
GTGGGTGGGTAGGGGAGCAGGGTGGGGGGAGGGTATAGGGGACTTTCAGGATAGCATTTGAAATGTAAATGAAGAAAATACCTAATTAAAAATTGGAAAAAGTTAAAAAAAAAAAAAAGAATGTTGTCAGAGAATTTCTTAGTCCATCACTAGGTTTTTCAGACTTTTTATAGAATGAGCAGGAAGCTTTCTGAACCCATCTTCTGGCAGTCTTCTCAGGTAAGGAAGAAATTGTAGCCTTGGCATTGTCAACTCCTTGCTCTCCAGATTCAGGGACACCATGAGGTAGGTGGTGCCCCAGCAGGGACCGTTGACCATCTCTGATTCCATCTAGCCCTGACAGAGGCCCAGGACATCCATGTGCACCTGTTACCGCTCCAGCGACACCTGGACATCCTGGAAAACTTGGAGTTTCCCGCGGTGAAGGGCAGGCTGCGGCCTCTGCTCCATGTGGTCTGTCTGATTTGGGCCACCTGCAAATGGTACCGTTCCCCTGGGAGGCTCATGGTACTGCTCCAGGAAATTTGCAACCTTCTCATCCAGCAGGTGAGCTGATCAGGGCATCCCAGGAACTTCTCCCCAGGGGCTGCTTGGTACAAAGGCATATGGAGGAGTAAAATGTGTGTTTCCCTAGGCACGGAAGTAATTACTTGTCTCACTTGAATTTTATAAATTCACAAGCCAGAAGTTCATAAAGAGATTTTCCCTTCTGCTAACACTGGGGTGGCTCAGTATCTCCTTCCTTTCTGCCTAAGCCCTGGGGCAGGGCTGGTAAATTGTAACCTCCTTCATGATCTGTGTGAGGGACTCATATTATGTCACCAGTGGAGTCTAGTAAATAAATAAGACAGAAGCCTCTGAAGTCAAGGGATTCTGTTTCTTACTTACCACATGTGAGCCATGTGTCCTAACACAAGCCACTTACCTGCTCTGTGCCTCATTGTCTTGTTCATAATGGTGCACCGACAAGGGACTGTCTCACAGGAGTTGGTGAGAGGCTTCGGTGTAACAAAGGCAATGAGGTCTGTGTCCTTTGCATGCTCAAAGTGTTTAACCGTGGACTTTTCAAGATGTTGCTGTTTGGATTGCACAGAATGTTCCTCCGCTTTTTGTTGCCGATGGTGGCGTTTTGTCTTGTCTTGTTTTGTTTTTGTTTTGTTTAATGGTTAAACCCAAGGCCTGTATTTTTAAATTTTATTTTGAGACATGACCTCGTTGTACTTCCCGGCCAAGCTTTAAACTTAAACTTGCCATCCTCCTGCCTCATCTTCCCAAACACATGGGAATACAGCTATGTACCACCAGGCTGGCTTTCTTGCTCCCCTTTAGGGATTCCTGTAGGACTAAGAAAGTATAAATCTTAACGAATGCATCTGTAAGTGGAACAAGAAGCCTTGGTTTTAGTGACCTTTCCTCCATATTGACTTCTTTGGGCGCCTAAGGACAGTCAACCCCTAGAAAACAATGAGCAAGCTCACCGAATGGCTCACAGTAACTGGCATCCTCTGAGCCTCTTGAGGCTACAAAATAGTGATACATTGATAATCCTAGTCAGTCATCAGATGAGGGGGCAAGAGGAGTCTTAGAATTTATTACTTATTTAAAGATATTGGTCAAAGTTCAGGACTTGGCTCACCCAAAGCAGCACTCATATCTGAAGTGTTTGTCTCACACATCTGCATGTTACCATCACTACTGATGTGGACTTCAAGCTGAAAGTATAAGGAAACAAAATGGAGCATCAATAGAGAATACTATTAGCTCCCATGCTTTGAAATCCCAGAGAAGGCTGACTAACATTGTGGTTTCAGATGATAGCATCCAAACCCAATACTCTCTGCTGCTCCTTGGGTTGGTGACAGGGACTGTCCAGTAGCCTAACTTCCCAGTTCTTGGGATTGAGTCTCTTAAAGAGAGAGAAATCAACATGGCCCAACAAACTCTTGCATTCAAAGTATTTTGCTGTTGAAGCCATTAAGTCACAGAGAGCATGTTGGGATTAATATTAGCCCACGTCGGGTTGACCCAGCCAAGTGCCATGGTGCCTCCTGGTATCTGACCAGTCAACCACTTGTCAAATCCCAGTGTAGTTCAAAGACATATCATGACTGAAGGAACATGTAGATTGTTGGATTTAAACACTGGCCCAAGGTCACCTGTGGAACTGGAAACTTGGGCAGAGGTTTTCTGTGGTGTACTTGTGAAAAATATTACATGGGCAATTATTTGGTTCTAAGACAGTGTTGACATAGTTATGAGCTATCCTGTAGCTGCCACCACACTTATAGATACTAATTTATTTACCTGCCAGGCCTCAAATTACCTCAGCCCGGAAGACCTCCTGAGAAGTGAGGTGGAAGAGAGTCAGAAAAAACTGCAAGTGGTCTCAGATACCTTAAGCTTCTTCAAGCAGGCATTTCGGGACAGAAGGGAGCACCTCCATACTTACTTCAAGGACGATTCTGAAGTCAGGGTGTGGGATTTCCAAGCATCTCTGGTCTTTGTGCGACTGGATGGCTTTCTGGGCCGAGTGCATATGGTGGAGGTGAGTATATTCATTTACCCCAGGCTCCAACACAGGATTAAGCAAACAACCTCATATGCTTCCTGGTGGCCAGAAAGATTTATTTTGGCTCACAGTTACAGAGAATTTTAGTCTGTCATGGAGGCAAAAGTCAGGGAGAAAGCAAGCTCCATCTTTAGCAACAGGAACACATGGCAGTGGTTGTTCACATAGAGATGAAACTGACAGCAGAGAGGAAGGCTCGAGCCACAGGCTAAGACTTACAGCATATACTTCAAAGTCCTGACCTACTTCTGTTCTATCTCCTAAACATTCCATAGCCTGCCAACAGAGCTCCACCACCCGGGGATCAAGCATCGAAACATGAGAGCCCATGGGTAATGTTTTAGATTTGAACACAATAGTCACCTGTGGTTGACTGAAGGAATCATAGAAAGTTTCAGTAAATAGTTGTCATTTAGCTTGACCATTAAGCAGGGGTGATTCCGTCAGAAGTCAGAGACTCTTGTCATAGGCACTTAGGAAGAGCGCCCCAGAAATCAGTCTGTAAATTCTGCTTATTTCCAAACACACTCAGATTGGAAAGCCCAGTATGCAAAACTCAAAGAACAGGCCGACACACAGCTGCCCATTCTCACAGAGCAGCTGCTTCGAGCTTCCCTTTCACCCCTAGATTGCCCAGTGGCTCAAAATCCCCCACAATGGTGAGTCCCTGGGGCAAAAAGAACATATCTGATTCCTAATTGTCTTTGCCCCCAAATATTTAAACATTAATATGAATTTTAGTTTAAGTACTAAAGGGAAAAGACATGAGACATTTTGTTTTTAAATTTTGAATTTAGTATCTTACAGCTATGGGCTTACTTATTGCATTTTGATTTTTTAAAAAATATTTTTATCACTTTACTTCTCCTTCCTCCCTCCTGCCACTCTCAGCATATATATATATATATATATATATATATATATATATATTATAATATATATAATATAATATAATGTAATATATGCAACCTGTTGAGTCTGTTTTGGGTCATTTATATCTTTAATGACTGCTTTGCATTTGACAACTAATCAGGAGGCTTATTCCTGGGAGAAACTAATTCTTCTTTTCCCAGAAGCTATTAGTTGCCTATAATCTTTCATCTAGTTGTGGACCCAATAAAATTCCCATGCTTCCCTGTTGACATATCCACTGATGTGACCATTGTTCTGGGCTTTTTCATGCAGTCATTGCTAGGACAGACATTCCACAGCATACTTCCTGGTTCTTACAATCTTTCCAGCCCTTCTTCCCATGTCTTCCCCTAGCAGGAGATGTAATATTAATGCATCTACTAGGGACAGGCTCCCCACAACTCGTTGACCTCTGTATTATGTCCAGTTATGGTTTTCTGTGATGGTCTCCACTTGTTGTAAAGAGAAGCTTCTTTGCTGAGGGCTGGCAGTTAGCATCATCCAGGAAAGGTAGTTCATGAAACCTGACTGAGTTTTTTTGGAAAGGATAGGGTCAAAATAAGAAATACATAGTTAGGAATAACTGGAGGACATCAGCATCTAGTTCAATATTAGACCAATAGCTGAGGGAACAGAAAAGGGTATTGGACTTATGTTCCTAGCTATTAGTAGCAGAGATTTGGGGTCAAGAGAGATGTGTTGTAGAAATTCTGTAATGATCCTAACAAAACCATTAGATGACAAAGATAATACAGTAACAGACTATATCTGCTCATGTCAAATTTTTTAAAATGCATATTAAAGGTTCTAGGCACAGAGCTAAGTGCTGGCACCCAAAGATCAATAGAATATAGTTTTGCCTAAAGAACTGTCTGGACATATAGTCATGGTACGGGAGAAGAGAGATAAGATAAATTAGCACAGAACATTCAGGGTAGAAAGACATAGGATCAGTAAACTTCACTGGGGTGAGTTAAATGTCATAATGAAAGTACATGTGGATTACTGGGAGCAAAAAAGGGGTGGGGACCCTAACTCAGGAGAACTTTGAAAGAAAATAGCAAAAGACACAAGAGGAAATCAATTTTGAACTAGAAAAAGAATTCACTGGGGAAAGGCATAAAGGTAGAAAATATATGAGAGAAAGCCAGAAGCTAGATTGTATGAAAGACATACCTTAAACCTTTCCTCGGAATCAGGGTAGTATTAATAATTTACGTGTAGCATCATCCTAAATGCCTCATTTTCTCTCGGCTGTTTCCAGCGCAGCTCTTGCTGTTCAACCCCTGTCCCTTTCCCCTCCACTCATCATTCTCTCATCTCCACACCAACTCCTTTGTTGCTGTGTAGCCAAGGTGACGAACACCCTGGACTCTGGGCTGACCAGGGAGGAATAGTTACCTCTGTAGCTTTGTAGCAGTCGTGTTGGCCGAATCTCCAGCCTCAGAACAAGCCTCCAGTGACTGTTTGGGCGGTGGCTTCAGCCCTGTGCATATGTACTAATGGCATGACCTTTCTAACATCAGGGCTCCTAATGTACATGGGGTATCAGTAAATAGTAGCATAGCTGGCCGCAGCCCTCTGGGAATCATTATCTCATAGTATTCCCTTCTAGGGTCTTTTTCTGAATCAAAGGCTCAGATGCATACAAAGAAGTTGCCCTGGTTTGACCGGAGAGAGCTTGATGTCCCCTGCTCTCTGACCCCTTGCTTCTGTCCTTCCTAAGTTGTCTGTCCTGTGTGGTGGGCTACTTACTCCTTTGCTCCTGGGCACAGTGCCCCTGTTTCTTATTATTATTTTTAATCTTCCCAGTGTTGGCTCAGATTCACCCCCTTGCCCTTTTCTGTCTTCTTCCTCCCCCATCTCTTCTCTCCCCAGCTCAGTGCAGCAGGACGGGGTGGGGGTGGGGGGACTATCGATTGTCTTCTGGCATATTTTATGTAGCCCTTTAGTTAACATTCCGAGTATCGAGGTGATCAATGTCTGTTTCAAATGGGATTAATCTGCTTCTCCCCAGCAAGAATTAGCATGGACTTAACCTTCTTCATCTTCTATTCTAATGAAATATGTGACCACCGGGGTGTTGGCACCTGTGATTAATAAATAGAAGTGAGATGAATAGAATGACATTGGTACCCTTAGGTATCCTCTGCTTGTGCTTAGCTCTTCTCTGCTTGTGCAAGGGACTGCCTTCTAATCTCCACACTGCTCCCAGCCTCCTGGCCTCTCATCTGTGACTCTCTTTACCCTTTTGCTTATTTTCCACAAGAGAATTTTGTTGCACAGGTTCACGCTTCCCTACTGGGTGCTTGCTGAAACAAGGTGGGAGGTAGTGTGCGATCATGTGGGTGTGCGCTGGTGAACGGTGCACAGTCTGTGGAGCATGCGCAGCAGGTGGAGCAGCAGCTTCCCAGGGCAACGGGATACCAATCTTCTTCCTCATGCTCTACTCCACACGACCTAATCCTTGCCGTGGAAACGGAAGACTCCAAACAGAGAGAAATGAGGCACACAGGAACTTTCCTCATGTTAGAGCATGGGCCATTACTGTCCTCAGAAAAGCTAATCATCAATACCTATCTTTAATAAACAGTTCAATCCGATACATCAATTAATTTATGCACAGTCATCCAGTGCAGAATGCTGAACTGGGATTTGTTTGCAGGAGAATGTAATCTTCTCTCTAAACTTATATATGCTCCAGGACGCCATAAACGTCGCCTTCCCTCACTCCCGTCCCATTTCTTTTTCTCCTTCTCTCTATCCTTCCTTCCCTCCTTGCCTTTGCATTTGGCTAAAACTGGCTTTGTGGTGTTATTTCTGCCCTTACATGCTGTTTTCTCTTTTGAATACCCTGCTTTTAACCATATCGTTTCTAGATCTTTTTAATTAAGTAGCTCACTCACATAGTTCTAGATTCCTCTCCAAGGAAGGGCTTTATTGGACTTTACGACTTCTCATAAGGCAGTGGCTAGACTTCTTAACACCGTGACCCTTTAAGACAGCTCCTCATGTTGTGGTGACCCCAAACTATAACATTATTTTCATTGCTACTTCATAACTGCAATGTTGCTACTGTTGTGAATCATAACTGCATTTTCTGGTGGTCTTAGACAACCCCTATGAAAGGCTCATCTGACCCCCAAAGGGGTTGCAACCATCCATGAAGAACCATTGACCTAAGGGTACACCCAAAGTACACAAGATCTTTGCAGTTTGAACAGTCAAGGAACTGAAGAAAACCATCTCTTCAGGCCTCTGGGTTCCTTGGCTCCTCCTACTCCCGAGCAACATACTCCAACACAAGCACACATGCATGCTTGCAGTTCACTTATTTTGCCACAATATTGTGGAATCTGAACATCCTTGTTTATGTTTCTGCCCACAGCCTCTTCCCTGCGAATGGTGTGGGGAGCCGCTTAGAGAGAGCCCTCATTTCTTTCATTATAAAATTGCTGTGATTCACTTGGAGACAAAATGATTTCCTGCTGGGGCTTTATGCAGAGTGATTAGCAGGGAGAGAGGTAATAAGCCGACCTGATACACACCACATTTCCTCCTGGTCCCTCTGCCATCTCCAGCCACTCTGCCCAGCCTCTTTTCATTCCTGGCCTAATTGGGCTGGCTTCCTTTTCAGCCCAGCTTGAACACATGGTCACGAGCGAGACCATTAGCTGCATAAGGTCGGTGGCAGTTGAAAGGTAAAGAAAACCGTCTTTTTTTCAAATGACCTTTAGAGATTTTCATCTGAGAGTATCTGCTTTGTGCTCTCCCTTAATGAATTCCGAAGACATTTCTTTTAAGACTGGCGGTGTGACCTCTCCTTCGGGAATAGAGTAGCCATTGGTGAAGCTTGTCGTTCCCTCTGGTTTTGATTCCCCATCTCATGGGCCAGAGCACAAATTGAACCCCATCTCTCCACCTGCCACCACGATTAAATGTTGCATCATTTTTCATAACAATAGGTCCCAGGCAGCCCAGCAAGTCTTCTGGGACCCCTGGGCACTTTGTGATACCTGCCTACAAAAGAGTAGCAGTGTCTCCTAGAGAAGCTTTACTGATCCAGTATCTAATGACATCAGGATGGCATTGGGATGCTCACAATTATTTATAATGCTGACACACTTTACTGATATCCTACACTTCTGCAGAACCACAGGATATGTTAAATATCACTGTCCCTAATCCCACTGTATGTTAAATATCACTGTTTCCAACTACAGGTTAGGCAAATGAACCTTAGAATCTCAGTGTCTTGCTCCAAGCTACAGAGCCAGCAAAGAGCAGGACCAGGGTTGTGCGAGCATGAGCGTCAGAGCTCTTCTGTGATATGCATCCTAGCTCCACGGCTCCTATGTGCATCCTGTACACAGCACAATGCGTTTCATGGTTTTACTACAAGGATTAATAACCATTGACATTTGAAACAATATTTAATCCCATTGGCTTAAGTTTGCCTTTTATCTATCGCTAAGGATTTTTAAACGGGCTGTAAAAAGAGCCTATGTGTAAATCAAGAAACCATGATGGGCTGTGGTAAGGTGTACAAAGTCTGTGTCTGCAGCTACAGAGATCGTGTCTACAGCACTATCCACTGCGGATTGCACCAGAATCTTCCCAGGGATAAAGAGCTCACTGCCCGCCCCAGCAGCCCAGTCTGTCTGGACTGTCTGAAAACTGCATGCTTTATTTGTTGGTTTCCCAGGAACTGCTCACTTTTTGTAGATTAAGATGACTACACATCAGCAGTTAACTAACTTCAGCCTACATGGTCTGTTCCTGTGCTCATTCAGCCGTTTGCCTCTTTCCTCAGAGTAGGACCACAAAAGTATCTACTTTGCACTTGTCAAAGACCCTTTCACCACCGAGCTATCCTGCCTTCACTTTCTTCATTCTCACTATCTGCTCAGCAGTCCTGCTTGCTAGGTTTTCTGTCCCTGTGTCACTTTCTGCTGGATGTGCGGTAGCTAAGTCAAAGCAGAAAGAACATGACTTCATTCACCAAATATTGATTCAGCGTTGAGTGTTCTCTCAGGCACAGGGGAATCTGGGAGACCTTTGGAATATTTGTAAACTCCTGGGAAAGATGGGTAGAAACTAACACAATATAATGTTAAATATTATCATGCCTGAGTACAATAAGATCTCAGAAAAGAAGCTCAAACAAAGAAAGGAGAGGGGTGGTGCTGAGGGGTGGAAAGGGGGAGCCAGACCTTTTGATAGGAGTTGAAAGAAAGCCCCCCAAACTTCCCCATGAACCCCAAATAAATGCTTCATCCACTATATTTTTAAGTTAGGTAAAGCATAAATATCTATCATTCCCTAATAACAAAATACCCCAGCTGGAGGTTACATCTGACTTTAGATGACTGACTTTAGGGAACCAGTGTTCTCTTTTATGTCTGGGGACCTCTCTAGGTGGCAGTGAGGGCAGCAGAGACTGACAGGATAGCCTGTTGTAGCATCTCTGGTTCCTGCAGTGAAGGTGTAGACTTTTAAAAAAAATCATCATTTTATTCATTTACATTTCAAATGATATCCCCCTTCATGGTTAACCCTCCACAAACCCCCATCCCATCCCTATTCTATCTTCTCCTCTTTTCCTCTATGAGGGTGCCCCTTCACCCACTCACCCATTCCCACTTCACCACTCTAGCATCCCCCTACACTGCGGCATCAAGCCTCCATAGAACCAAGAGCTTCCCTTCCCACTGATGTGAGATAAGGCCATCCTCTGCTACATATGTATCTGGAGCCATGGCTCCCTCCATGTATATTCTTTGGTTGGTGGTTTAGTCTCTGGGAGTTCTGGGTGGTCCAGTTAGTTGATATCGTTCTTTGTATGGGGATGCCCATTCAGCTTCTTCAGTCCTTCCCCTAGCTCATCCATTGGGGTCCCCAGGCTCAGTCCAATGGTTTGCTGTGAATACCTGAATCTGTATTGGTCAGGTGCTGATGGCACTTCTCAGGGGGCAGCTATACCAGGTTCCTGTCAGCAAGTGCTTCTTGGCAACAGCAATAGTGTGGGGGTTTGGTGTTTTAAGACAAAGAAAGAACTTTGAAGAAAGTCACAAACTAGACTTAAAATACAGTAATTAACTACCACTCTGATTCCCTGACCCCCTCTTAGATTATCAATAGAATTCCCCCCACTGACAACCTAGGAGCTTGCATCAAGGCTTCTTGAGGAATAAAAAAGTAAAATGAAATTATCATCTCATTTTCTGCTATAACCAAATATATCAAGATGCATCTGTCTTCTTAAAATGGCTAGAGAGGATTTCTCAACAAATTGAAATCGACATCCACACAATTGTAAAGAATGACTACTAGGGAAATATTCCAAGGCACAAATATTTTCCTCCTTAAAAACGAAGCAGCTAGTAAGAGATATGAATTACCATGGAGTCATTTTCATTTTCATAGGATCCATTTGTTTTCTTCTGTGCATATAAAGTTGAGCAGTGTTGTTTCTTTGAGTTAAAGTCTCTCTATGTAGCCTAGGCTTGCCTAGAAATCATGGTTCTCCTATCTCAGCCTCTCTAGTAGTAGGGTTGCACATGTGTTAGGATTCCCAGCCAGTATCTTATGATTATTTGAATTGTGCAAGTTTATGAGACGTAGTTGTGATCATGTGTCGTGTGTCTATAGCGTGATGGTCAAACCAGAATAGTTACTATGTCCGTAAACATTTAAGCACTAGAAATGTTACGGAGTACACTGTGATATTTCAATGCATTGTGTAATACATGTTATCAAGTCAGGGTGATGAGCATTTCGCATTCCCATTACTCTGTGGAGCCTTTGAGTTCCTCCTTTCTATTCTTTATCAGATGTGTTATGATGAACTGCCAGTCTCTACCATTATGTGGGAGTACTAGATCTTACTCCCATCTGATTGTGTTTGTGTCCCTCTTATCAAGCCTCCACCCCAACCCTTGCCATGACCTTCTCTGTCTCTAGGAGTCACCACTGCACTGTTGGGTTGCATCGCTTTAAGCATGTGACATGTGACAGAACATGTGACAGAACATGACTTATTTGTCTTCCTGCATCTGACTTATTTCACCTTATATATGTCCTACAGTTCTATAGACTTTGGCACATATACTAGAGTGTCACTGTCACGGATTTCGCTTACTCACCAGCTGATGGACATGAAGGTCATTCCATATTTCACCAATTATGAATAGTGCAGCAACAAATATGGGCATGCTGGTGCCTCTTTAATATGCTGAAATCGTTTCCTTCAGATACTTATGTGGAAGGGATTGGGTGTGTGTGGGGAGGGTGTCCTATGGTAGATCCATCTCCAGTTGATTGGTTGACCCTCCATACTGTTCTCTCTTGTTGGCTTATTAAACTCTTTATATTTGTTAGCTTGTGTCTTTTGGATTCCAACCATTCTAACTGTGGTTAGCTATCTCATTGTGATTTTAAGTTAAGTTTCCTTAACAGCTGGTAAAGTAAAACATTTTTTCATAAATTTGAAAGCCTCATGATTTTCTTTATTTATAAACAAAATGTAGATACAAACTTTTAATAAATAATGATCACACAAACTACCCCACCCCCACAATCACCACAGGCCAAGAATAAAACATTGTCAACACACAGATGCCTTCCTGTGTTCTTCCATGATTCAAACTCTCTCCTCTCATTCACGGAAATGCGTTAGGCTGGCTTCGTGGATTTGTCTATGCTGTCTCCACTCCTTTAAAGATTACACAAATAGTTTAAACAATCACTGTGCGAACTTATCAAAAGCTGTAGATAGTATAACAATCTTCCTATTGTGTTCTGGGCTGACAGGTGGATTCTTTCAGCACGCACAAGGTATCATTTTTAATTCTACTGCATCATGTGTAGCCCCCATAGCCAACACTGAGTCTAACCCTTGCTTCATTTCTCATACAATTTCTTTTATACAGGAAGTGTCTAATTCATGTTCTTTATCCAATTTATAATTGGATTATTTGGCTTTTGGTTACCAAGCTCCTTAGATACTCTGGGTATTCATTTTCCATCAGGGGCATTACATGTAAATACTTTGTGGGTCCACAGCTGACTCCTTGCTGTGTCTCCTCACTCTGTAGACTGCTTCCTTTGCTGTGTAAAAGCCCTACAATCTCTTCATTGCTACTGATCTGTTCTCACTTCTGTGTCCTCTGCCTTGGAGGTTTTTTCCAAAAAAGCCATGGCCTATACTGATGTCTTGAAGTGTTTCTGTGGTTTCTTCTAGTATTTTCATTCCCCCCCTTCTTCTCTTCCTTCTTTCTTCTCAGCCTTTCTCCATTTTTCTATACTGGAGGCTTCACTCTGATAGAGAGGTGTGCTCTCTCTAACATAAATCCTAATATTTTAGAGTAGTGATTCTCTCTCACACACACACACACACACACACACACACACACACACACACACACACGGAGGCAAGAGCTCTGATCCTGATGATTCTTTCTCTTTCTTGCTGCTGTCTCTGCCCTCCCTGCTTTTTCTGTTGATCATACCTCACTGTGGCTGAATGAACAGACTTCTGAGTGGTTACCAGAGGCTGTGGGGTGACTTCCTGGCAGTCTGAGGAGTTGGTGGCTCCTCCTCACTGCTATGCCTCTGTCACTTCTTTTGGACTTGGTGTCAGTAGTGGCACTGACCACTGGCCATGGGATATTCTGGAGTAGAGACAGGACCTAATGTCTCTCATAGGTCAGGTATATGCTTTTGCCATTCC
>NC_034603.1:34015808-34053565 GCF_900095145.1 Mus pahari | reverse complement strand
ATATATATATATATATATATATATATATATATATGTGTGTGTGTGTGTGTGTGTGTGTAATATGTAGCTAAAAAAGTATAAATGTTCTATATTTTCCTACTTTTCTTTGTTTCTTTAAAAATACAAACATGGGGGCTAACGTGATGGTTATTGCACGAAACCTGAGTTCAATCCCCAGTGCCCACACTGGGCAGTTCACCACCACTTGTAACTTCCGTTCCAAGATCTGACCCCTTCTTCTGGCCTTTGCATGCGCCTGCAGTCACATGCGCACCACACAGACAGACTCTTACACATAAATAAAAAGAACTAAATCTCTAAAATATAAAATAAGAACACGCATTACTCCTGTAAAACAACAATAATAAATAGTATTTGTACAAATTAGAGCATTGAGCCATCAAAGTTTTCTTGAAATCTGCTACATGCTAAGAGGTGAGGCACGCTTAGGGTTGCCAGATAAAGAACAATAATTAACAGACACTTGTATTTTCTAAAATATAATTGTTTGTCTGCAGCTCAGATTTAACTGTGTACCCTGTGTTTTTATTTGCTAAATTAAGAAACTTAAGAACAATGGCTAATTGCCGTCTTAGCCAATTAAGGTGTATTTGGAAGGAATAGTGTGTATTATTTTAATTAGTTTACTTTCCTTCTAAAGACTACATTAATTTGGAGACTCTGAAAAAGAGCTGCAGTTTGAATTGGGGGAGGAAGAGAAGATGTTGACCCTGGGGCTGCTGCTGCTTCAATAATCTTAGAGTAATATGAGCTGACACTGGGCAGAATAGAAAGGGGCTCAGAAATGGAGAGAAAGGGGCACAGTAAGTAAGGTGGGTGGGTGCCAGCTTTATGTTTCATTCAACTGTACCATTGTGGCCAGAGCATCATGCTCCCAGGGTGTTATAGTTAGGTTTTGTCAACCTGACAAACACAGCTAGGAAGAAGAAAACTCAGTTGGAGAATTGCCTCCATTACACTGGCCTCTGAACAGGTCTCCAGGGGCATTTTCCTGATTGTTTGGTGTTGGGGCGCCCAGCCCTAAGCAAGAAGGTCTTGTCTGTATTATATAGCTAAGCAAGCCAAAAAACCAAGCCAATACACAGCTTTTCTTCATGGCTTCTCCCTCAGTCTCTGCCTCCGGGTTTCTGCTTGAAGTTCCTGCTCCAATTTCCTTTAATGATGAATATGATGTGGATGTGTAAATCAAATAAACCCTCTCTTCCCCAAGTAGGTTTTGTTCAGTGTTTTATCACAGCAACAAAGGAGCAAACTAGGACACGCAGTGACATCTAGAGAATTAAATAAGTCTTTGGTATAACTGATTTCAGCACAAAGGTTAGCAGTCAAGGCTCTGCTGAGATTGGGTTGCGGAAAAACAGGGTTTTCTTACGTCCATGCCATGTCTCCTCAGGAATTTGAAAATGATGTCTGTGAGTTTAACAAGAGAGTGGAAGATCTTGACCGGAGACTGGGGACTATCTTAATTCAAGCTCTTGATGATGCACCGGATGTGGAACATGCCTTTAAGGTTAGTGCAAGTGGAGCAGAGGTCTCACCCATGTGTCCTCCTCAGCTCCTGTCAGAGGATAATAAGTGTGCCTTCCTAATTCCTTCCTGCCAACACCCCCTCCAGAGGGGAGGAGCAATGAGCATGTATAATTGTGCTTCTCGGGCAGATCATTTATGCTTTCTTAAAAGTTTAAAAATGCCTTGAAAAATGTCAGTGCTCCTTATAGATTCCATGGAGGGTCACCATTAAGAACAAAAATGTGCAGTATGGTGAGTGTCTTGAAACCACAGCTCAGAAGTATTAAGGCTGCTTAACTACTAAGGCAAGGTTGACTTAGCCTTCAGCACAGCTTCTTTTTTTTTTTTTTTAACTTATTTTATTAGATATTTTCTTCATTTACATTTCAAATGCTATCCCGAATGTCCCCTATACACTACCACCCGCCCCCTGCTCCCCTGCCCACCCACTCCCACTTCTTGGCCCTGGTGTTCCCCTTGCAAGACCAAGGGGCCTCTCTTCCCAACGATGGCTGACTAGGCCGTCTTCTGCTACATATGCAGCTAGAGACATGAGCTCTGGGGGTACTGGTTAGTTCATATTGTTGTTCCATCTATAGGGTTGCAGCCCCCTTCAGCTCCTTGGGTAATTTCTCTAGCTCCTCCATTGGGGTCTCTGTGTTCTATCCTATAGATAACTGTGGGCATCCACTTCTATATTTGCAAGGCATTGGCATAGCCTCACAGAGATCGCTATATCAGTGTCCTTACAGCAAGATCTTGCTGGCATATGCAATAGTGTCTGCGTTTGGTGGCTGATTATGGGATGGACCCCTGGGCAGGGCAGTCTCTGGATGGTCCATCCTTTCGTCTTAGCTCCAAACTTTGTCTCTGCCACTTCTTTCATGAGTATTTTATTCCCTATTTTAGGGAGGAACGAAGCATCCACATGTTGTTCTTCCTTATTCTTAATTTTCTTGTGTTTTGGAGATTGTATCTTGGATATTCTAGGTTTCTGGGCTAATATCCACTTATCAATGAGTGCATATCAAGTGATTTCTTTTGAGCACAGCTTCTGTGAAGAAGGGGCTTACAGGATTCAGGCACTGGTAGGTGGAATAACTCTGGCCCTGGTCCCGTTTGTCCTGTATCAGGTTGTAAGAAGAGTAGAGAGATGGTTTAGGATGGTAAGAACATAAGTGACTACACAATTGGGATGCTGATGTAAGATGTGGGATTCAGTAGGGTGGGAGAGGTCTCCGATGAACTGTGTAGAGGCCTGTGTAGAACTGTGTGGTCCTGATGCCTTCAGGACTTGGTTTAGGAGACAGTCACAGGGAGAGGGGGCATTTTGTTTCAGAAGAGAAGAGATGTTTTCATCGATGTTATTCAAAATGAACTTTCTTAAGAAGTTAAGTTTCTCCGGGCGTGGTGGCACATGCCTTTAATCCCAGCACTCGGGAGGCAGAGGTAGGTGGATCTCTGAGTTCGAGGCCAGCCTGGTCTACAGAGTAAGTTCCAGGATAGCCAGGGCTACACAGATAAACCCTGTCTTGTAAAACCAAAAAAAAAAAAAAAAAAAGAAGTTAAGTTTCTAGTTATTAAAAATATGCAATCAGAGACTAAATGATTTATAGGACAAATCAAAGAGTCATAAACCTTGGTTGGGCAAATCTATTATGCTTTTCTAGAATATTAAATAACCCAAGTGTGCCATACTCCATTTACTGTCCTGTGTGTGTGTGTGGGGGGGGTGTTATCTAATAAACATTTGTTCTTTAGTGACTCACTCACTAAGACTCCAGCAATCCTTCTTTAAACATCATGAATGGTTTACGGCTGTCCATAGAATAATTCTATGCACCATTAACCGACATGACTCAGCACCAGATATGATGTGAAGCTATAACTTTACCCATGTGTAGAGACTGCTCTCTTCTTGGAATTTCTCTGCACCTGCTATTCCAAGGTGGTTCATGTGACACACTGCTCTTATCCCTATTACTCTGCCTATGACACTGTTGCATGTTACTGCTTTGTGTCTAGGGGTGCCTTCAGAAGTTCTTCTACAGGGAAGTTGTTTGGGGCCTTTCTGATGTTCTTTGGATGCTCCCATAATGGACATCTATACTTATCCAAGGAGCATATCTCTTACCTACAGATCTTTAAAATTTCAGCTCTTGAAAATATGTGGAATAAAAGTTCTAGACAAAAGAAGAATGAACCTTTGGGTCTAGAGGTGCCTTCAGAAGTTCTTCTTCTACTAGGAAGATGTTTTGGGTCTTTCTAATGTTCTTTGGATGCTCTCATCATGAAAACATTTACATTTATCCAAGGAGCATATTTCTTATCTACAGGTTTTAGAATGTTCAGTTCTTGAAAACACATGGAGTAAGGACTCTAGACAAAAGAGCAATGAACCCTTCATAGCCTTGGCCCTGGTCCCAAACATCTCTGTTTGCAGCCAGACTCTTAAAGTGTTTTCATAAAAGCATATCCCTTATCTAGCCCTAACTCTTCTTAACAGCTCTTGGAAACTGCTAGGGAAACCACATCCAGCCAGTCCCTCCTGCCCAATCTATGTCTCTCTTTCGGTCATCTCACAAATAGAAAAATTGACACCTTCCCCTCTTCTTCACCCAGTGCAAATGTTCCAGTGGATATGAATTAATGCAAATAAGTAATTGTTAGGATTTGGGGAGCTGGCCAGAGAGATCACTTAACTCCTGCTACTACTCCATAATCATCTAACATTATATGTAGCTGAGAAGCCATGGCCAGGGGACAGGCAAGTCAAAGTCCTTAAGTCAGTGCTGCAAGATGGCCACAGTGGTTTATCAGCCACCTTGTCTGCATGTTCTTAACGGGAGGCTTGAGTCCCTAACAGCAGAGAATGCACAGAACACATTTGCTCTCTTACACAGTCATCAAAGGGGAGCTACTATCTCAGGCTGAAGATAGCTCAGATAGTAAAATGTTTGTTTTTGCAAACACAAGGACCTGAGTTCAGTTCCCAGAGATAAAAAAAAAAAAAAAAAGACTTGCTTTCACAGTACTGAAAATATAGTCACGTGATTATCTGGAGCTGGCTGAGCTAGCCGACCTGCTAAGTTCTAAGCCAGTGAGAGGCCTTGCTTAAAATAATAATGGTAGATGGTTCTTGGGGGGATGATGCTTGAGTTGGTCCTCTGGCCTGTACACACACACATACACACACACACACACACACACACGCACACGCACACGCACACGCACGCGCACGCGCACGCGCACGCGCACGCGCACGCGCACGCGCACGCTCACACACACACATGATCTACTGCTTTCCATTCTGTTCCTGCCTATAGAGAAAAAGCTGCCCCTACAGACTTCTAGCACCTTTATATAGGCTCAGAGTGCACCTGGAATCACTGGGGAGAGGCTTCAAGCTATCTGTCCCAGGAGGCAGCTGATGTAGGATCTGCCCCATCCCCATTGCATCATCTCTGTGCTCAGCTATTACCCATGGCATGGCTTGGGAACCCAGGACTTTCTAGAACAACCTGAGACTCTGAACAAAGCTAACCAGATTCTGATACTTGCCCTCTCTCCCCTTCTGTAGGATTTGAAGGTTAGTGCTAAAAAGAAGTGAGGGAGTGGCTTGGTGGAAAATGAGCTGGTAACATTTTGGGGTCTTGGACACAAGTGCCAATTTTGCTCCAGTATTAGGATTTGTGGATTATGACCTTGACATTGTATCTCTATTTCATTTTCATTGACTTAAAACAAGACAGGGCAGCTTTTTTTTTCTGCAAAGACTCAAGAGAATTAATATTTTAAACTGTGAGCATATATTTTCATAGTTACCCCACTCTATTTCTCTTTCTTTCTTTCTTTGATTCTTTCTTTGTTTTTTCTTTGTTTCTCTCTTTCATTCTTTCTTTGTTTCTCTCTTTTATTCTTTCTTTGTTTTTCTCTTTTATTCTTTCTCTCTTTCTTTCTTTCTTTCCTTCTTCCTTCCTCCCTCCCTCTTTCTTTCTTTCTTTCTTTCTTTCTTTCTTTCTTTCTTTCTTTCTTTCTTTCTTTCTTTCTTTCTTTCTTTCTTTCTTCCTTTCTCAAAGCTCATTTAAAAAGTGTCCCATGAAGCAAGGCCATGCACCAAGTTTGGCTGTTTGCTGCTGTCTGGGTGAACCTCTGGGTGAAGTATGAAGTAGAGATGAGTGTGTATAATTCAGTGGTTCTCAACCTGTGGGTCCCAACCCCATCAGCAACAAACTTCTCTCTCCAGAAATATTTACAACGGATCACAGTAGCAAAATTACAACTATGAAGTAGCAACGCAAATGATTTTATGGTTGGGGTCACCACATGAGAAGCTGTATTAAAGGGTCACGGGATGAGGAAGGTTGCCAACCACAGTTTTAACTGGATTCAGGTTTAGGAAGACTAGCACATATACTAATACAGCTGAATCCCTATGTGGCTTAGCCTCAGGCAGCATCACAGTTGAAAAATCACAGTCCAAGTATCATTAAACCATTTCTATTTTCTGTTGATTTAGGAGACACCTAGCCCTGAGTTTAATGTACAGAAAAAAATACCTCATATTGCCATGTCTGTGACGGATATGGCCGCTGATTCCTGAAACTTTCTTCTTCTGTCTCTTTCCATCACCGCCTCTCTCCTGGGTCCTATCTTCTGTGTGTAGTTCAGTAAACCTTGCTGCTGTCCTTGGTTTTCCTTTAATTTACTTCCTTGCAACAGAAGAACACATGGTAGATACCTGGCAGGACAAAAGAAAGGCCGGGTGCAGTGTAACAGAGGGGTGGCAGTCCTCGAACTGAGGATGCTAAGGCAGAAGGATCGTGAGTCCCAGGCCAAGCCTGGGCCACACAGTGAGAACTTCTCCCACAAAACCATTCTTCCTAACCCTTCCCCCAAACAACCAAGAAGCCGCGAAAGGAGAGGCGGAAGGTTCCGGGTATCCACATGCTGGTGGGACAGCTACCGTTCCACCATCACACGTGTATCCCTTCTGTACTCAGACATAAGAAGGAGAAGAAGCAAATCAAACGGGAAGCAGACTTTTTGCTGTCTTGGAAAGGTAAAGTGCATCTCCTTATCATCTTCCCTCTCTACAGCTACTGGACATCACAGGAACCCTCATCAAAAGACCCCTGGTAGCACAGGATGTGTCACACAAATACCTGGCCCTCATCCGAATGTTCAGCACAGAACTGGATGCTGTGAGGGTCATCTACAGTCAGCACATCCGGGAGGAGGCGGAGCATGGTAGGGTGGTTGCCAGGGGAATGGGTGGGGTGTGTTCTGTTACTGGGGTGGGTAATAGGCACTCATCTTGTAGTCAACTATCCACACACGGATCTACAGTGCCCTCTGCGAGCCACCAGCACGGTTCATTTGGTGGAAATTCCAGATCATCTTGGGTGATAGTAGAGTTCAATCAACTGTGCACTTCATTTCTCAGTGTGGGAGGCTGAGATTGCCAGGGTGACCTAGACCAGTGAAATCTTGACCACCAGGGGTCAGCTGTGGCTTTGGCACGATGGGTGAGTTGATGGATCCGTGGCCACTCCAGTTAATTGTCATCATAACTCAGTGTACATTTTACAAGCCCGAAAAAGAAGTTCCCTGTCCCTTGCACTGCCATAGCCACTATGCCTCCCGAGGGAGAAACTAGTAGGAAGCTGACAAGGGACAGTCACTCGGCATCCGTGTGTGGCTCAGCATCATCTCCCCCATCCACCCACCCTTGGAGCTGTTTGCCACAGTCCTTTGGTGGCCATTCTTTGCATCTTCGGTGGAGTCTGGCTCTCAGACTGAAACCAGTCACCTCTCAATGTTGATTCTTTGACCTTTCACCCAGACCCCACACACATGCCATGCATATAGTGAGGAACATGCCAGAAACAAACTCATGTTCCACTTTCAAATGTGTAAGATAGAGTTGTACAGCTAATAAAATCTGGAGCTGTCACACCTCTGCAGTGGAGCTCATGGTGAGGTAAAGGGACTGTCCCCTCTCAGCTCCGACTGAGAGTTAGAAATGCCAGAAGAGAGTGGACAATTTTAATCTTACCAGAGAAGCTGAATGGTTTTTGATTGTAGATGAAATCTCACCTTTGCTAAATTGTGGTAACTGTTTATACAGAAGTAAATTCAGTATGTGGACTAAGATTACAATACGCAGGCTGCTGAGATAATTCATTATTCACATGGCTTGTCCATTTATAACCTGACAGAATTCTCAAAGAAACCTTTGGCTGTTATTAAGCAAGGGAGATGCCACCCCAGTTTTTATAAATGAGAAAAAGTGAGCCCCAGAGAGATTAAATTATCTGTTTAAGACTGCTGCCTCGACCCTCAATGCTCACATAAAACTCTCTTGAGGTGTCCTAAAAATAATTATGACCAGTCGCTAGACCAATTCAATCATGAGGACTGGGCAGGGCACCCGTGTTCTCTGAGCTTTTGTATTCTCCCAAAGGTCTCTTTAGCAGAGCATTTGACTTCTGTCTGGAAATAGATGCAGCAATGTGGGGTTAACTAGAGAAGGCACTCCTGGGATGGAGGGAGCTGGGGCCTCCACCCCTCACTTCAGGAAAGTTGTTCATGTCTCCAGGATTCTCTCCCGTGCACAAGAACATGCCCACTATGGCCGGTGGCATCCGCTGGGCACAGGAGCTGAGGCAGCGCATCAAGGGTCCCTTTGGCAACTTCAAAAACATACCACATCTGTGAGTATCTGATTCTTGAGAGGCACCTAAGACAGACAGACAGACAGATAGACAGACAGACAGACAGACAGACACACACACAAACACACACACACACACACACACACACACACACACGATCTGCCCATTGTTTTATGTTCAGCCCCTCTGTAGGCTCTATTACCCCAGTCAAACATGTGGGCTGAAATATGGGTGCTTTGGGGTTAACCTAAGCTTTAGCCCCATAGGTGATTTCCAAAGGACAACTAATCAGGGGCTTCACACTCTGAATTCTCTACACCCCTGAGGCAGTTGGGAAATAATGACTGCTTCCCAAATGTGCTGTGAAGATTGTATTTGAAATGCAGCTTCTTGGCCTCCCCATACAAGTCCGAATCTGTGCTGGGACTCTGTGTCCCTGACTCGGTGACTGATGGTAGCCAGGTTAGGGAGACATGAGCCTGTTTCATGACTGGTCCTAGGCGCTGAGCATCTTAGAAGGCTCTCGGCTGCTAGCAACGCATGAGAGGAAACACTGGGTTAGGATGCTTCCTGCCTGGGGGCAGGCAGCCTTCCTCTGATCCCTCTTTGTAGAAGACTCGGTTCTGTTCAAAGCACTTGGCATTGGCAAGTACAACAAAGGCAAAGGATTTGGGAGCAGACTGTTGGCATTACAGCTTTTCTTAGAGTCGGGAATGTCCACAGAGACCCTAGGCTCAGGTAGCAAGATTAAAAGTCTTTCAAGATGTGAGACGGAGACGACTGTAGGGTTCAGTCACTCCCTCACTCCTGGGTCATGAGTCGGACACGAAGTCTCAAACATGAGCAGTTGGGATTGGAGAGGAGCTGATCGCTTCTCTGTTCTGGGTAAGCTTTCCACATTGCATATGGAGAAACCAGAGAGAAAGAAGGGAGGTGACAGCCCCTGTCCCAGAGACAGCCAAGAAATAATTGAGAGAGTTTCCAGTCACACTTCCTTTCAATGCTTTCCAGACATAGGGAATTTGGCCAAGAGGACCCACGCCTCACAGACATGTCCCCTGTAGAGCAGTAAGGACCCTTGGTGGGGAGGGGTTAGATGAACCTTTTACAGGAATTGCATATCAGTTATCCTACGTAGCAGATATCCTGCATATCAGATATTTACATTATGATTCATAACAATAACAAAAGTAGGAAAAGTGAAAATATTTTTAGGGTTTGGGGTGTGTGGGGATCACCACGACAGGAGGAATTATATTAAACGGTCACAGCATTCGGAAGGTTGCGAACCACTGCCTTAAAGTCAAATACAGAAGACAGGCAAGAGGGAGTCAAGGTTGCTTTCAGGCATAGGAACTGCATGGCTGCCATAGGTCTAGTTCATAGGAAGCAGAGACTGCAAAGGATGCTCTCGGGAGCTAAAGGACAGAGGAAATAGGGCTGGCTGAGTAGTGGGTAGGGATGAGCTGCTGGTTGGTAGTATCAGAGGCTTCAGTGGATCCTGCAAGGAACACAGCTCCTAAGAAGCACCCAGGCATGGAGTCCTCACCTCAGCTAATTTTGATCCATGGGGTTTCACCATAAACAACATGACTATATGCTAGATGGCTCTCAGTCCAATGCCCTCATCTGGCTCCATTGACACCAGTGCACAGGCATGTACACATGCAAAACACTCATACACATGAAGTTAAAAACATAATAAAAAGAGAATGCTGTAGGTTTCTAGCAAAGAGTGAAATGGAAGCATCATTGTATTGCTTCTGGGGACCCCTCAAACCCACTAGGCGGCTTAGCCTGACACTTCGTGAAGTAAACCGTGTGCACCTTTGCCTCAGACTCTCCAGATCCAAGTCTGAGACTTGTGAGGCCATTGTGAAGTCTATAGAAATCCTGCAGGATGTGAGGGAAACCGGGAATCTGAGGTAGAAGCGACCTGCCTGGTCCGGAGCACTCTGAGATACTGATGCTCATTCAGCAGCAAAGGGAACAGAGCAGCCCAGTGCTCTCCCTGCAGGAGTGAGGGTTCTGCGGAAGGCTCTAGGGATCATATGAAGAGACCTGTGCTGGCATACGGAGGAAGCAGATGTTAAGGATTTAGCAATAAGCTGCCTTGTTTTGCTAGCAGGACAAACAAGAACAGACTCCATGCAGTTAGTGTGGAGGTATTTGAAAATTAAAGAGACTTTGTCAGTTTTCCCCAGGAATTGGACATTTATTTACTATAGCAGCCAGTATCAAAAGCGGTAGGAAACACTGTGGGAAAGGGTAGACTCTATTCTCTTCTGTGGTCCTCAGCATCCCGGGGGAAGCCTCTGACCTGCATGTGTGAGAAAACGGTGTTTGTGGATGCATTTCTACGTGCAGGTGTGTGTGTGTGTGTGTGTGTGTGTGTGTGTGTGTGTGTGTGTGATGTGTGTGTATACACATTTTAGAAAGAGAGAGATGGGTTGAGCCTCGTACAAACATGTCAAGGAATAGCATTGTTTCTGAATAAGTGTCCTCCTAGATAGATTTCAGAAACCCTTTGTTTGTACCCATCAAGTTTTCAAGGGAATCTCTGTCTGTCTTCTACCTATCTATCTATCTATCTATCTATCTATCTATCTATCTATCTATCTATCTATGTATCTATCTGTCTACCTACTGATAATCATTTATCTATTACCTATATATTACTATATGAAGCATTGTGATAAGCACAAACACATACATGTAATGTTTTATGGATGTTTTTCTTCATACACAGAAAACAATATCACCTAGAATTTTTTTCTTTACTCCATCAACTTTCTTTTTATTCATGTTTTGTGAAAATTCATCTACCTGGTGTATATATGACCAGTTTAGCCAGGACAGCACTTGGTGGAAACACAGCAACAGACATCACACTGTCCCTGCCATTTGGGGTTCTGCCGGAATTTTAGAAAGTGTGGCTGCCCCCTAGTGGCCTGTGGAGGATGTTCAAGGCCCTTTGAAAACTAGCCCAAAAGCTGTTCCAGCTCTGGTTTCTTTGTCTTTTGATATTGTTGTTTTATTTCTTGAGATGCACAAGATCCCTGTATTTGTCCCAGAGAGGCCTGGGTCACATAATCCTGTTACCTCAGTACCACAATTATCAATACCTTCTCTGTAGCCTGTAGTTTATTTGATAGATGGTAATGTTGGCCTTTTCTAATTGTATGTCTTTTTCTCCCCTTTTCTTGTGAATTGATAGGTACTTGCAATCTGCTGAAGGAAAGCGAATGATACAAAAATATGAAGATTTGCTCTTCCTGCTAGAAGAGTAAGCAGCTTCTGCGATTGCATCTTCCTTCAGATTACTCCACCCCAAGCCCCCCTCACCCCCACATTCCCACACCCCCTCATCTCTACACCCCAACATCCATGCCTTTGGATGTTCATAGAGCATATTCCCTATCAGCTATGAAATCTCATTGTGTAGTTTCTGGTATAGCCCAGCTATTTGTGAGGAGAGTATTACAGGGCCTTGAGAACAAGTCTCTGGGAGAATGTGGCTGTATTCTGGACACAAATATGTTCCAGGTGTCACTTTCCCGGGTTTGTGAACCTTGTGGAATGGAGTGGTGTTCTGAGAAGCCTAGAATTGGCAGTTGCTGCTCAGTAAACAGAAAACAATAGTTTATACCGCAAGGAGTAAACTAAGTACCAAAATATGGCCTTCATCCTTTCAGAGAGAAAGCATAAGAACAAATGGTATTGGCACGTGGGCCCATAATTGTGCCTTCTCTGGAGCCCAGTGAATCTTTTAGAGGCTCTGGGTCTACAGCTACCTCTTCTAATATGGCTCTGCCTTCTGCTTTTGCTGTTGCTCCTTCTCTTGGCTCTAGAGAGTAAGGTGTAGGCATAAAAGCTCAAATTCTGATACTGCTTGTCATTGGGTTAGACAAATGGACTCCTGGCTCCTCTACCTGCCAGGGATCCACCCATCTACCCTTTACCCTGTAAATATCTTAAATGTAGTTGCCCTTTCTTGTCTCCATCACTGGATTCTTCTACAATAAACCCCACCTCTGCTCCAGACTGACCTCCTGAAGCAGCTTTCCGACAGCCCTCCTTATTTGTGTCCCTTGATGCACACACTAGCTAAATCCAATGATGTCACTATAGCCCCATTTGAAAACCTCTCAGGAGTCCCCATTGTTGCTCAGTTCTTGCTTCCCTCCAGCCTACAATGTAACCATTCACCCTTTATTCCCAGTTCAGTCAGGTTGTTTCCAACTTCCACACCTCACCATGGCTTCTAATGGGATTGATCACACCACCCCTGCTCAGCCATGAGACCAAGTCGAGTCAAGATTTGCTCCATCATCTCCCCCATGAGGCTTTTTTTTTTTTTTTTTGATCACCTTATCCCTGCCATCTGATGCCCGACACCCACGGCAACTCTCTAAGACTGATTTTTGCTGTACTGTGTTCTACTGATCTTCCTGTGGGCCCCACCATTAGCTTGGTTTATCATGAGTTATTAATTCATGAATTTATTCTCCCAGCCCAGCACATGGCATGTACCCAGTCAATGTGCAATGACTGAATAATGAATTCCACCAGCTACTCGAAGGTTAGTGTAGAGCAGTTGTTATCGATACCTTCTCTATCTGTCCCTGGAGATAAGAAAACCTTCCATTCTCACCCCCAAAGATCATTGAAATCTTTCTATTCTTCTCTGATTGCAGTGGTACCCCCTGTAAAAGAATGTATATTATTAGAAACGCATGCAGTAAATTAGTACAGTGACTGTTTTTCCTTCATCCTGGCTAGCTTCCCAATAACAACACAGAGAGATCAAGATTTATTTGCAAATTAAAAATCACAATAACTAGGCATTATTCTATCCTAATCCTTTAATATAATCTGGCTACCTCTCAGACCAAATCGCTGAGATACTTGCAGTTTTGTGTTGCTCTGCTTTCTGGACTTCAGGTGTGTTCCGTGATGTCTCTTTGGACCCCTTCCTTGTGGTGACTCCTCTCTTCCTCCCTTCCTCTCCCTCCTCCTCTGGCTGGCAGAAACCCTGGCATATTTTTTCTATTGCCTAATTATTGGCTTGTCCAGCTTTTATTGACAAGACATAGAATAAATGGTGAGCATTGTTTACACAAATATGAGACAGGAGATTCTTAACATAAGCATTACAATGCCATGTCCCGATGGAAACCAGATAGTGGGATAGAGAAATTAGACTTTGAATAATATATAAGGGTAAGTTTTACACAATGCACAATAACATTATGCCTACAGCCACCTTCAAAGATCAGCGGGCCCCTGAAAGAGCTAGCTCATCCCGGCTGGATCAGATGCTAGCTGTTTCTCCGGGTTGTTTCATTACAGAGTGGGGCCAGGAGCTAGCGGTTCATAGCCTGTTTATGAGGTGTCTGTTGTCTCTGGTTGTTGCAGGTATGAGAGAAGACTTTATGAGGACTGGTGTCAGACGGTATCTGAAAAGTCACAGTACAACCTTTCCCTACCACTTTTGCATCGTGACCCCAACACAAAGCAGCTCTCTGTCAACTTTAACCCACAGGTCAGCTGGGTGTCAATAACTTCCCCTGGGGTCCCAGAAACAGTCACTTAACTCCACTGACTTCAAGGGTCTAGAGATTTTTAAAAATAGTTCCAAGTACTACTTGAAAGAACTTATACTCCGCACTCTCTTGACGAATCTCAGGTTGGACTATTTTTTTTTTTTTTATGGTATTCATGTTCATGGCTTTTCTAGGCTTGACCAATGTATTTGATTTTGCACGGTAGGGAATCACACATGAGTTGTATAATGAGAGGAACACTTCCTCAGAAATACATTGCTAAATGACTTTGCCATGGTACAACATCATAAGGTGTGTGCATGCAAGCGCTAACAACTATGATGTTTCTTAGATAATTTGAATTTTGGGGGCAGAGGTTCCTTTCTCAATATCCCTTCCTCTTGTTCTTCCGTTTTATATTTCTGGCCATTTGGCTTCCCTCCAAGTTATCTTCTCTCTTCTGAACCTTCCTCCCTGACGCTGCATGGAAGGAACAAGGAAACAGAGGTTAATAAGAGGCTCAAGGTCTTTAGGCCCCCAAGATTCTTGGGTCCTTCATGGACACAGCGACTTCCTTGCTGATCCCAAGCAGATGCTACTCCTGTTTGCCTCTTTCCTCAGCTGATTTCTGTATTGAAAGAAATGAACTATCTTCAGCCCAGTGAGGTGAAAAACATCCCCGAGACCGCGGCAGCCATGTTCTCCTCCAGGGAATTCTATCGTCAGCTTGTGGCCAACTTGGAGTTGATGGCAAATTGGTACAACAAGGTTATAAAAATTCTGCTGGAGGTGGAATTTCCACTGGTGGAGGAAGAACTGCAAACTATTGATCTCCGCCTGAGAGCTGCAGAGGAGACTCTGAGCTGGAAAACAGAAGGTAAGAAAGAACAATCTGTAGTCAGAAAGGAATGTGGACACTGAAAGACCCAGTGAAGTTAAAAGTCCCCCCCAATCCCCCCCCCATTATCCACCTGGACCCTGGTCTGAGTGGCAAACACAAAACCAGCCTCTTCTCAGAGATATACCCAAGCTGGGAAACACAGAGAGTCCATCTTCATCCTTCTTCTCTCCAGATGTAAGTTGTCGATATAGAAACATCTATAACCTGTACCACAAAGGACTTGGAGGTTCTATGTGCCCCCATGTTCCCCTGTATATGCCAGGCACTTTATAAATGAAAACTCTAATTGCCGTCGTTGCTGTTTACGTTATTAAACGAGCATATGAACACAGAAAAGAAGCAAACACCACATTTACTGCTCTGGCGTCTTACAGTTAAATCCAATAATCTTTAGTTATTGCTGATTGGGAGCTTGTGAGGGACTCTGGGGACAAGATGGGACATGTGGCATATTACCATCAAAGAGTTCGAGTTTGCAGAAGGGCAGAAGGCATGTGTATAAGCCAAATTGTGTAAGACTGGCTATGTTTTTTTTTTTTTAAATCCATCATAAAGCTTAAAATGAAGTGTAAAGAATGACGGAGTAGGGAAAAAAATGAACACTAATGTCCTTAGAAAACTAAGAGCATAAAAAGATCATATTCAACTCACCAAAATCCCAGAAGATTCCATAAAATGTGCTAGGACTTTACCCAGTATATGTACGAGGATATCATCTCCAACATACAACACATTGCAAGTTACTATAAACCCAAATGTGATTAATCAAAAAAAAATTATCAAATTGATCTGATATTTCCTAACAATTATAATTCCTATGTGCTTGGTAGCTAAGTATTTCCTTGTTTATCTTCCTGTATAATTGGAATTATGGGAGGGACTGGCTTTTTAATATGACCAGAAAAGAGTACTTTGCTGATAAAGAAGTAACCTGTACAGAAAAGTCTCTTAAAGTCCGTAGGCATAAAATCCTGTCATTTATAGCACACAGTCCTTCAGCTTTGCCAACACCATATGCCATTTTAGTTAATCCTCTTTCTTTTGGGGAGCAGGCATTTGGGATTATGCCATGCAAATAACCAATAGCATTCATGACCTGGAACAAAGGATTCAGAAGACAAAAGACAATGTGGAAGAGATTCAAAACATCATGAAAACATGGGTGTCTCCAATATTTAAGAGAAAAGATGGGAAAAAAGAATGGCCCCTTTCTCTGGATGATCAGCAGGATCACATGGAAAAATACTACAGTCTCGTCAGGGAATCCGGCCTTAAGATTCACGCTCTTGTTCAGGTAACAACTGACCGCTTAGATACTATACCAAGAAGGGTATTTGAATGTCAAAAGAGAATCTGTGCATTAGAATAATCAATAGCTGCTGAGTCCTCTGTGGGCAAGAATAAAACTCTAGACTAATAGTAAAATAACTAAAGCTAATAGATAATAGGACCCCCAAATCACGCCAGTACTAACACTGTCAAAAGTAACTCGTCTCACACCCAACTCCTCAAACTAGGAGAAGGCAAAGCAGACTCCTAAATCACCCACCACACTAACCACCCATGGCTGCCCATACAGCCTGGTGTGGCTCTGCTGCATTATCCTTATGACCTACCATTAAAGAGCCCATACAGCCTGGTGTGGCTCTGCTGCATTATCCTTACGACCTACCATTAAAGAGCCCAGAGAGAGGAGAGAGTGCCATGGCATCCATGGCTTTGATCAGAAGAAAGAATTCACAGTGCCACAGTTAATACAGCAAAGCTTTCTGTTCTGTACTATGGTCAGGGAAGCCGCATATCCCACGATCAACAACTGAAGCTTCACTGTGAACAGTGGGAAGGTTATAAATGACCACCAACCCCAACACTACTGAAAAGTCCAGGGACTCATGCCAGAACTCAGGAATAAATCACCATTCTATACAAGCGTGGTTTGAAGGACAATTAAGATGCCCCATCATAAATATTAATGATGACCAATTACATGAATAAGTTCCTAAATTTTCCCTTTGAAAGATGAAGAATTCTTTTACTTGATTTTTAAAAGCATCATTTGCCCCAGATTTCATAATTTTAGGGTGTATTGCTTATCTATTGTTTTCTACACTCACAGGATAGAAACTGAGTGTCTTGAAATTAGGCCTTTCCTTCTTCCTTTGATGATGCCCTCTTGGCCATGTCTTGCCTTCATGCCACAATCTTAACCTGACTCATGTCATAATTGGCTTCAAATATTTTCTTTGTATCACTTCGTTAAATCAGTGATCATTTAGGAATGTGTTTTCTAATTTCCTTACATTTGGGGCTTCTCTGCATATTGTAATAGAATTGATGTCTAATTTAACTCGATGGTCAAAGAGATACTTGGAATTAACTGAAACTTGTTCTATATCTTAGACCATGGCCTAACCTGGAGAGGATTTCTTGGACATTGGAACATTGAAAACAATGTCTGTGCTTCCATTTTGGGTGTGGCATCCTCTGGATGCGATGTGATGGTTCTGTTAGAATCTTTAGGATGCTTTCTGTTCTTGTATATCTATTTTTTTCTACCAACTGTTATAGGTAGAAATTAAAATCTCTTTGATTTTAGATTTATCTGTTTAATACTTTAGTTTTGTCAAATATTTTTCATGTGAGCACTGTTGTCATTACTGTCATCGTAACACCCTGATGAACTGAATGTACCATCATTGTGAAAGTCTCTCTTGATTTCCAATGATGCTCCGTCATCTTGAAGGCTGCTTTTTTCTGATAATAATGTAACTTTCCCTCCTGGTTCCTATTATTATCTGCATTGTCCATCTCCCCAAACTTCAATCTACTTATTTCTCTACAGTCAAAAAATTTCCCTTTGTAACCAGTATATAGTAAAAGCATTAGAACTTTCATAGCTATTAAAAAGAATTATGTGTAGGTGTGTGCACCAGTGCCCATGGAGTGTACAAATGGCACTGGATCCCCAGATGCTGGAGTTACATGTGGTTGTGAGTCACCTGAAGTATATGCTAAGAACCAAATTGGGGTCCTCTAAGAGCACATTATGTGCTCTTAACTGTTTCTCTCTCTCTCTCTCTCTCTCTCTCTCTCTCTCTCTCTCTCTCTCTCTCTCTCTCTCTCTCTCTCTCTCTCTCTCTCTCTCTCTCTCTCTCTCCCCAAGAAATTTGTTCTTAGGGCTAACACGTCTATTTTTTAGTTGGAGGGTTTGGACTGATTATGTGCAGTGTTGAGGAGAGAATGGAATTTAATTCTGTTATGTTCCCACTTGTTTTGTTTCTTCCTTCTCCTCTGATTTTCTGTGTCCATGTCCTTGTAGGTTCACACATAATTTTCAGCATCCTATTAACTGCTCAGTTGTGGTTCCAGCTCTTACACTGTTGCCTTTTCATTTCTAGAAGCTGATCTAGGTTTCCACTCAGTTTTATCCTGAGGTGTAGAGACCTTGGAGAGTGAAGGTCCATTTAACCCCTCCCCATCATGAAGGTTAGCTTGGATGGTCTACTTGACTCAGTGTTCATTCACCTAGGTAGGGTGTTTCAAAGAGCAGTGATCCCAGTTAGGCTGACCTCTGAGCAAGCCTGTGAGGAATTTTGTGAATGGGGTTATTTGAGGTAGGAAGGCCTTCCCTGAATGTGGGTGGCTCAAGTTTCACAGGCTGGGTTCACAGCAGTAACCTTAAAGAGTAACCTGAGCATTAGCCTGCAAGCACAGATTCATCCCCCTTCCACAATGTTCTGCCTCTGGCATCTGCTGCCTTGGCTTCCACACAAGGATGGACTGGAGGTTGTAAGTGTGTGTGTGTGAGTATGAGCACACCTGCATTTGAGTGTGTATGTATGTGTGTGTTGTATTGGTTTGGGAGTGTATTTTGTTTTGTTTTTGTTGTTGGTGGTAGTTTTTCAGGGAGGACTTATTTTGTTTGGGGAGGGGGGAAGGGTAGGATATTTTATCACAGCAATAGAAAACAAAACTAAGATACCCTCGTTATATGACATCTATGCTGTATCAATATATTAAATGTAATAAAATAGCAATATAGTTATCAATATATTAAATATTGCTAGACGTTTCTCATTAACATTTTAAGGAAGAAAGAGAAAAAGTAGGAGGAAGTCTTATTGAAGAGAAGGTGTCCAAAGAAGTGGGAGAAAGGTGAAGAAGAACAATGAGGAGAGGGTATATTCAAATGCATCATGTGCACTTGTGAAATATTCAAAAATAAATACAAATTTAAAGAAAATAATAGGGGAATGCATTGATGATTACATTATAAGTGATGCATCCATCTTCTTTGTAAAACTAGCTTAGAAACATTGATAGTGTTCTACACACACACACACACACACACACACACACACACGTCAAGTCATGCTTTTTGTTCTTTTCTGTAGATCTGTGCTTCTATCCATACCCTCTTAGACCTAAGGAATCTTCTTTAGTCGCCTGAGTTCAGGCATAGCGTTGACACATTGGCTCAGCTTTGGGTGAGATGTGTCCTGACTTCACCTGGTTTTGAAATGGCAGCTTTACTGAATCTAGAATCCTGTGCAGTCTTGTTTTCTTTCATCCACTGTTGCTTGGTCTTCATCCCCCACATTATGTCCCAAAAGAAGCAAGCCGTAATTGTGTCTTTGTTTCTCTGTGATGTATTGCCTCTTCTCAAGTTGCTTTTAATAGATGCTTAATCTTTTCTCAGTTTTCAGTTTGGCTATGATGTGCCTAAATGGATTCTCACCGCAATCACCCCACTTGGAGGTTGCAAACTCTTTGGAGCTCCTTTTCACCAGATTTGAGAGGGTATTTTAGTTTCATAGTTTTTTGCTTTGTTGTTGTTTTCTTTCTAAGATGAGGGTCTCCCTGTTTAACCCAGACTGGTTTTGAAGCCATGATCTTCCTGACTCAACCTACTGAGATTTAGAATTGCAGGTGTGTGCAATACATGCTTGGCTTCCTTGTTGGTTGGTTTTTTTTTAAACAACTACAATGGTCTCGTCTAATAACTCCCAAATCTGCTGTTTTCAATGTCTGACTTTTTCTTTAGTGAAACAGAAGTTTGTCACATAAAATAAGCCTTCCAGTTACTTAGTGTAAAACATACATCCTAGCACCTGCAAGCCACTGCACATCATCACGTAGTATAATTTGCATAATGATGGGTTTAAAGTCATTAAGAAAACCTTAAATCTACTTAGGATGTAAAGGCATTGGTAATGCATCTTAAAATTTTTAGAGCCGTGACACTTAAAAGCAGGATCGTGAAATCACTAAGCTCCAGTGGGATCTGTAGCATGGCAGTGTTTCCTCAAGGGGTTAAGTATGAATCACTTTAGAGAGTCACCTCTCCCAGCTACCTGCTGCCTTCCCTGAAAACACCAGCTCCCTGGAAAGAAGGTGTGTAGTCTTAGTAATTATGAAGATGATGAAAAGCAGATGGCTGCCTGTGCTAAGAAACATTGAGTATATAAGGTCCCTCTCCTTGATGTCCAAACCTTGTTACCATGGTGATACTTAGGGTACCTTAGGTCAAGAAGAGAGATAGATAGAGGGGAAGGGAGAGGGAAAAGAGGGAGAAGAGGGGTCAGGATGGAGGGAAGAGACAGAAACACACAGAGAGGGAGAGAGCACACGAGAGAACGACTGTGTGTGTGTGTGTGTGTGTGTGTGTGTGTGTGTGAGAGAGAGAGAGAGAGAGAGAGAGAGAGAGAGAGAGAGAGAGAGAGAGATTTCTTGTATGGTTTGTTTTCTAAATCACTCAGTGTAATGAGAGGCCTTTAATTAATATCAGATGCCAACCACAGAGCACAGCCCATTTCAAAGGATTATCCAGGAAATACTGTGCATCCTCGAATCCAAGCCATCCTTCTGCCTACTCTATCTCCTGCTCTCATCGCCTCCCTCAGTCGTATGAGCAGGGCGAGTTGGCAAAGCACTCAGTGTGCTCCATTCCTCAGCATTCTCCCTGAGAAGACAGCCAGACCCTGTCCTTTAGAGACAGATATGACCCCACATCTTCTTCATGGAATGGGTTTATGTTCTTGTCCATCAATGTATATCCCTCTTTGACAGACCAGACTAAGGACATGTAACAGCAAAGTCTTTGCAGAGAGCTTTTGTTGTGCGTTCTTATTGGTGGTGATTTTGCCAGTTCTCCCGTGTTGCTAAACATGGCTTACACCCTGTCTTCTTTCTTCTGTAGGAAAACCTGGTTCTGTTTGCAGCAGACCCAGCATCCAGCATTTGGAAGTCTTACGTGAACTACATTGATTCCATGTTGTTGGATGGATTTTTTCTTGCCATTGAGTGTTCTCTCAAATATCTATTGGAAAACACTGGTACCTATCGATTGATGGCTACAGGCTATGACGGGGCAGATAGCAGCAACAGTCCATGCTGTAGTGAAGTATAGTTGAGATTGGCCAAAGTGCTGGGTATTTTATGAGTGATAGAGAGCAAAGGGTGGTTCAAAGAGAGAAGATGCCTGACTCTAAACATCATGTGACACATCAGGCTGCAAGATTATAAGGCCCATGTCAAAAACAAAATGAGAACTCTACCAAAATAAAGGTCCAGGAAAGGAGTGCTGAAGCTGGAGCAGAGGGAAGTGGTTGCTCAGGATGCCTTCCTCCACACTCGACTCATGGGCAGATAGAGGGGATGTTCTGTGCCTTGGAGCTCTCCGTGTTCTATCTCTGTGGCCTTTGAGGAACACAGGAGGTTTGAAGTTGCCAGGTAAAGTAGGGGGAAACAGAATTATGTGTAAAAAGGAGACGAGAAGCAAGGGAAAAGACAGATCTCAGAAGGAGAAGAAATGTTAAGAAGGTAATGAGCTGTCCCTGAAGCTATTAGACATAAGTAAGGGCTTTGAATTAGGATGAACAAACTATGGTGATGTGCCCAAAGTCAAAACTCTTATAGCAGCTCAGCTTGGCTAGTGATTGGTGAGATAGAAAGGGCAGAAAAGTTCAAGACTGAAAATTTAATTAGACTTTCACATTCTGGTAGATTCTGGGCTGTCTAGCAAGGGTCATATTGAAGAACGAGTCAAACTGTACCAGCAAAAGGAATATTTTGAAGGCAGGAGGTCAAATTGAGATGGGCATTTAATGTCAAGACCAACCAAATACAGAAATTGAGTGCAGAGATACTATTAGCAGGCCAACATGAATCCCATTACCCAGCCTGTGAAAGAGGGTGCCCAAGTTGAAGATGCACACAGGAACCGTGCTCAGCTCAGTATGTCTGCAATAAACAACCCCATGGTATTGTTAGCTGGAAACGCTACCTATAGAGATCAGGACTGCTCCAAATGGAAGAAGCATGGCAATCCACTCTGGGATATTAGTTTCTAGAACCTGGGGCATGAACCACAGATGATGGAATCCAACATGGCCGTTCTCTCCTCACTGAATTAGACAGACTTCTCTGATGTTGGAATTTTGGGCACCCTCCCACTCAGTCCTCAACTAGCCCTAGGATAAAGACACAACCATTTTACAGGCAGTGTCCACAAAGGGCATCTCAGATTAGTGACTCCATCCTTGACTAGTGGCTGTCTGACTTTGATATGGAATGGCCTGATGTGCCACTTTCCCTCTTATGGAAGATAAGCTTGTAAACAAAAGGATGGAGAGGAGCTGGCAGTGTTTCTCCAAGATCACCCGCATCATGTTCCCCCCATGGAGACCAGAAAACAGAAGAATGCCTTTTCTTCAAAATATCGCCCTTCCAAATTCTTCGAGTGGTAAATATTTTGTAGCAGCACAGGGACCTGAGGTGAAGCATTATAGGTAAAATTTAAGCCCAGGTGTGGAGTTACAAATCAGTAATTTTAGCAATTAGGAGGCTGAGGCAGGGGAAATGTATGTCTGGGGCCACCAGGGGTTACATAGCAAATTCCAGGCCAGCTGGGTTGCATAGAAGGACCGTGTCTCCGAAAAAACAAATACACACACACACACACACACACACACACACACACACACACACACTTTTTTTTTTACAGATACAGGCTAGCTGAGGAACAGTGAAGTGGTCCATTTATCATTTTTGTCTCCCTAAGTAGATGCAAGTTTATGTCTTTTGGCTGGCTTCCTCATCAAATCTGCTCAAATCTTGCATAATAAGCAGGTTACATGCTACCTACCACACCAAGAAACACCCACACAACGTGCCTCCTAAAGGACTGGCTTGTACCTCCTTTGAGGAAGCTAGGCCATTTTCCTCCTGTAGTAATGGTGTCTGCATTTTATCTGATGTAGAGATTTAGTTCTCAGACCAGCACATGTGACAAAAAGTCCCATAGCCCTCCAATATCCTTTCAAATCTTTAAATGCTGTAAACCACATGCAGATTTACCTACTAACATATTATTTTGCAGTGGTGTGCAACACACTTTGACTGCCCACTGAGCACCCCTGACCAAAGATCTGGAATCTGAAATGCTCTGAGATACTAATGCAGCTCTGAACATTTTGGATTTCAAACCATTTGCAATGTTGGATTAGGAATGTTCCACAGGCAGTCTGTGCTGTCCAATGCTCTTCTTGCCCCAGGCATTTCAGACAAGTGATGCCCAACCTATTCAAGATGAATTCCACGGGATTTTATTGCTGTTTGTCTTGTTTTGCATTATTTTTCTTTCAGCTCTCCCCAGAGATCAAACCTGCAAGGCTGTTGGTAAAGTTGTCTCCTTTAGGTTAAAATATGCTTGTTGAAACTCTCCTGAGTCCCACAATACATACTCATTATTTGATGCCTGCGGTTTTGAAAATAAGAGCTTAGTCTTAAATGGGGTCTTTGAGGACCCTGTGTTGTTGTTGTTGTTGTTGTTGTTGTTGTTGTTTAGTTAACGTGAATGGCCAACCTACGGTAACCAAATCTCCATCCAAAATGTGGCTTAAGGGATAAAGAAGCCCAATGACCTCAAGTAATAGTCCATGAGAATTGCCGTTTTTGTGGCAGGTTGCTCCGATTCTGTAGTGCTGCTATTCTCTGAGGTCTTGACCTCATTCTATGGTCAAGAGAGTCACATCATATTCAAGCTGTAGTCTATAGAAAGGGAAGAAGAATGTATAGCAAATGCTCACCTGACCCTCTGGGGTCCCTTCCCACTTTCCCTTAGTGGGAATCACATCACTACACATAATGCCATGAAGAGCTGGAGAATTGTTATGTACCCAGATTTCGCTCTTTTTCTAGGCAATAAGAGGGCAGCGGCTCAGTCAGGGGACCCCTTTACCCATGGTGTCCAACACACAACCCTCTCCCACTTATTTCTACTGTCAAAAGATGCACAGTACTCAGTGGTTACTGATAAAACTTTTAAGTATTTGTCTTATACATGGAACACCGTGCTCCATGTTATAGTTTGACTTAAATCTAGCAAGGCAACTTCGTCTAGCAAGTAATCAGGAATCTGTGAATTATTTATGCTGTTTTTAAAATTTTCATCACGGTAAGACTACAGAATTAAAGTAACCCCCATGTTTATAGAAAAGGAACAGGAAAATTAGGATTGTAGCTTTTCATTGTTGATTCCTGTATGAATGTGTGTGAGCAGACCCCCCACTCATGAGATGGATGCTGGTGGGGTGGGGCGGTTGGCATCTCAGTCTCTTCTTCAGGAAAAGCAGCATCCCACCAAGACAGGGTGTTAAGGATGTAGAAGGGAATTTTCTGCTCGATGGCTTGGGTTGGTCAGTCATTGGACTGTGCTCTTCAAGGACAAGACAAGAAAAGTAAATGTTCTGTAACACCCAGGAGAGCCCCCACACAAGAATGAGTTCATTCAAAATGTCAGCAGTTCCCTGTGGTGAACTACAGGCACTACAGGACTGCCCCCTCCCTTCTATAGGCAAAATTTGCATATGTATTTTTTTTCTGCCCTGTAAAGAAATGTCTGAATCCAGACTTCAGGAAATGGTGCCTTGCCCACTCATCCCGTTCACCATCATTCTGCCGCTTTGTTTTCCAGAATGCAAGCCTGGACTCACCCCTGTATTTGAAGCACAGCTCAATCTTGTCACCCCAGAATTAGTTTTCCACCCCTCCCTGGACTCTGGGGTGAAGGGAGGCTTATATGACATTGTCCAGAGTCTTGTCACCAGCATTTTTGCTGTGCCATCCCTCGTGCCCCGGCTTTCCCCACACAGTGGCTCTCCTCACTATCAGGTACCTGAAAGACAACGTTTGCCCTCTTCCACATCTGTGTGATCCCACTAAGCCCCAATGTAACCTCCCTGCTGTTATCTCACTCCCCCAGGGTGACCTAGAGGACATGGCTGACTTAGCCGGTCTTCAGAGTGTGCTCATGGAGAGGGTACAGAATATGATGACCCTCTGCTGTGGCTATCGAAATACCCTCAGCCAGTATTCTTACCTGTACGTGGAGGATAGGAAGGAGATCCTCGGTCAGTTTCTGCTCTATGGGCATGTCCTCACACCCGAAGAGATAGAAGCCCATGCCGAAGATGGCATTCCAGAAAACCCACCCCTCCTCCATCATTTCAAAGACCAGATAGACTCCTATGAAAAGCTCTATGAAGAGGTGGTCAGCCTAGAACCCACCAAGGTGTTTGATGGCTGGATGCGAGTGGATGTGAGACCCTTCAAGGCATCTCTGCTGAACACAATAAAGAAGTGGAGCCTCATGTTTAAGCAACATCTTGTTGACTTTGTCACTAACAGGTAACATCATTGTCCTGGCTACCTACCAGCATCCCAGGCGACAGGGATGCTGTGCTGGGAAACCTCTTTCTGTCCCCGCCACTCCCTCCCCTGCTGATTCATTGATTAAATTAAAACAGCTGGTTGGCATCTCTAGTCTTCCAGATAGCATGATAATTTCAGCCCTGTCACTTCCTTTGTTCAGCAGATAATGGTCTGTGTAGTTTTTTTTTTTTTTACATGGTGCTCAGTGGGTGAGAGGCACCTAGTAAGTGGTAAATAACAGGAGAGGCCATACTCACAGATCTAATTCCCTTCACAATTCTGATGGTGGAATCTAAGCCTCGGAGGCAGAGGGGGACTAAGTTCATTTTAGATTTTATTTCCTATCACTTCACATTGCTCTAGATGCCCCTGCTGTGCAATGTGGAAATCATTAGAGCCACAGGCTCCTGTGTGCCTCTCTGTGCCATGCTAATCGCATCACACATAGAATCTGAATGACCATTCCAGAGACCCAGACCACCTTGCTCTGTACCCTCTAATCTGGAGCACTGTTCTCTGCTTGGAAGATCTACCTGCTTCACGGTCCCCTGGTTGCTCCATCTTAGTCATTGTCCAATGAATCTCACTATCTGTCTAATCTTGAGAAATGTCCATGGGCAGAGAAGGTACAGCCCCTCTGTCTAATGCTCGCCCTTGGTGTGCCAGATGACTTTGCGTGGAAGCCAGCCTGGCCCCACTCCTGGATTCTGAGCTGACCCTGAACAGTGCTGAAACCCGCTCTGATCAATGCTCTAGGACACTGAGGACAGAGCAAGACCGAGGCATCACCTACCAAAAAGACATCCAACAGACTGCCAGGGTGATGCTCCAGCACTGTACAAAGACTCTGCAAAGTATTACGGGGATGATTTTCCACGGGGTCAGCAGGGTTCCTTAGAAAGCTGCAGCCAGTTTTGGTACGTTCAGGAAAGTTTTTGCTAACCAAGGAGCTGGAGGCAAGAGAAAGAATTGCTGGTGCAGACAGATGCCTGTAGAAAAAGCACCCCAAAGGGGAGGCTTTATGGTCCTCCATTGATAGGCCTGGTAACCCATAAACACTGGACACATTTTTGATATATGGTTTGCTTTTTTTTTTTAAGTTAGGGTGAGAAGAGCATGTTACAAACTGTGTTTGCTGTAGTTTCCAAGCAGGAAGACACCTGACACAAGTCCATGCAGGGAACATTTATGTTGGGCAAGGAAAGGGGAGATAGTGGGTAAGAGCCCCTATTGTGGTTTCTGGGGGAAGGAAAGGGTGAGGCACACTATTTACCTAAGATTGGTGAGTTATTTTATTGGGTTCTGGAGCTTAGGACCATCCCAGGGATGATAGGATCAGAGGAATATGGCCAGAATACAGGAGCCTGGTATAAGAGGTGGACTCTGAGGTTGGCTTGTGTATGGAAGGTGGGCTTCTCAGTCAAGAAGGCTCTCTTAAGGTGGGCTCTTCCTGTACAGTGGCCCCCTCAAGGGCTATAAGATTATATATGTGACAGAATAAAAAATGCTGGCTGTTAAGCACGGTGATTGAGCTAACATGGGCAGCCACCGCAGAGATTCAGGGAGCCTTACAGTTGGTTTAACAGGAGGAACCCGCAGCAGAACAGCTAGGAGATCTGAGTGCTTGCCTTTAACCCCACTTCCTTATTTCTAAAACTAAAAAATGCAAGGTGGTTTCAACTTAAACACCAAGTCGGTGATTTCTGCCTACTTTCTAAGCCTTGAGGAGAGTATTTTATTGTATCACTGAAAACCAGATAAAAATAGAAATGATAAGAAAAGAATAAAAGCCATGTACTAGTGAGCATCTGTTGTGTCCTAGGAAATAGGTGATTTTTGCCTTTTTAAAGTAGCCTGGATGGACCACATTTCGCCTTACATGTTATGCATGTCACTTGCTGTCCCAAGTCTAGCCCTCTATCATCACCTAACTCTCACCTCACTTAGGTGGGGTGACTCTAATCTGACTCAGTCGTGGAGAGGTCCACTTTACTTCTCCTTGTGCCTTTCAATAGGTCTTCAGCAAACAAAACAATACAACACAATTGTCTTAGTCAGGGGTTCTATTCCTGCACAAACATCATGACCAAGAAGCAAGTTGGGGAGGAAAGGGTTTATTCGGCTTACATTTTCCACATTGCTGTTCATCACCAAAGGAAGTCAGGACTGGAACTCAAGCAGGTCAGAAAGCAGTAACTGATGCAGAGGCCATGGAGGGATGTTTCTTACTGGCTTGCTTCCCCTGGCTTGCTCAGCCTGCTCTCTTATAGAATCCAAGACTACCAGCCCAGAGATGGTACCGCCCACAAAGGGCCTTTTGCCCTTGATCACTAATTGAGAAAATGCCTTACAGCTGGATCTCATGGAGGCACTTCCCCAGCTGAAGCTCCTTTCTCAGTGATGACTCCAGACTGTGTCAAGTTGACACATAAAACCGGCCAGTACAACAATACGATACAATACAATACAATACAACACAATACAATACAATACAATACAATACAATACAATACAATACAATACAATACAATACAATACAATACAAAAGCCCCCTGTTCCCCTGCCTTCTTTCCACCCCTAACTGAAACCTGGTTGTCCCATTAGAAAACTGATGCCATGACAACCCTCCGAGTTGGAGGCTGATTCTATATCTTTCTGAGCACTGGGCCTAGGATGGAAGCACTTCCTGCTGCTACCTGATGCTGGCAAGCCACTTCCCCTCCATTTCCTCCCAACATCACGGGTGCCACCAAAGTGACTATCAGACAGTACCAATTGTCACTTGTCTTTGCTGAAGCCACCTACTAAGGTCTAACGTATTTGTCCTCAGCATCAGGCTCATCCTTTCCCATCACCCTAGTGACCTTGCATACCCTTTGAGTCTCAGAACACCTGATATGTTCTGTTGACTCTTACATGCCCCATCTCTCTGCCACACAGCTACACCTGTTTGTAAGCTTTGCTCCCAGCATGGGAGAGAAAGATGGGGAAGTAATTGTTCTCTACTCAAAAGCTCAGGGGTAAGCATTCCATTTTCTGACCACACCTGGTATGTTTCTGCCTCACTTATTTGGCAGCCCTACCGTGCAGAATTCTTCAGACCAATCAGAATTTCCAACCCATTGATTCCACCAGCTTCTCAGTATCTGTCAGTTCACCATAGCTTCCCACTCCCACCCTGAAAAATCCTGACTCTATTTAAAACTCCACATCTGCAACTGAGCCATTTATTCTAGCTGAAGCCAAGATGACCTGTTCTTCTGATCAGCCCCATATTCAGAACCATAGAGTACCTGCTGGTGGAAGTGCCTCCTCGTACCTACATACGTTCTTCATGCTTTCATCTCTCCCAGACGCTCTTATCTTTATACTCCACAAACTCTGAAGGTTTTGCCAATATTAGCAATGATGCTGTAAGAAGTGTTACATGCATATCAATATGTGTATGGGCAAGTATTTCTTTAGGATATCTACATATGGGCAGAGTTTCTGGGTCAAGGGCAGCTCTGCTGTGGTAAACCTACTCTGCGGTAGAGAATGGCCTTCTGGGAGATTCTCTGTGTCCCAGCATCCTTAGTACCTCTTGGTCTGTTTCATTCTGGACTCTTCTGTGGGAGTGCCATAGTATTTCATGGAGCTGAGCACTTTACATTACTTTGATCAGGAAGATATGGCTCATTTTTCATGTCTTAGGTGACTGTTTTCTTTCTGTGCACTTTGTATCCTATGTTCCCTTTTCTATTGGACTTTATTTTGCATTTGTTGCTATTTACTTACATATTTGTACTGGAGGGATGACTGAATTGTTAAGATCACTTGCTACTCTTGTAGAGAACCAGGAATTGGTTTCCAGAATGCACAGAGTGGCTTGGCTCAGGATGACCTAACTTCAGATTCAGGATGATGCCTTCTTCTTGTCTCTGCTGGGTACTGCACAGGTGGTACATGTTTGTGTGTGTATAAATACGGCACCCACGACTCATAACAAAACTCATAAGTACAACATTCATATACACACAAATTAAAAATAGATTAGAATATACAACTAACCAATACAGTCTCTAGTCTTGTGGCCTATCTGTCCCCTCCATTTACAGGCAGTCATCTGTATTTATATGGTCTACAGTGTAGAACCAAACCACCTCACATCAAAACTATATTTGAAAAACTGCATTTGAACTAAACATGTACAGTTTTGGTGATTGCGTGCCAAACAGTATAACATAACAACCATGTACACAGTGTTGACTGATTTATGTGGTAATCATAAATAACCTAGGGAAAAATGATTTGAAGTACAGGGTAAGATTTGCACAGGGAAAAGGTAAATACCACCCTGTTTTACAGAAGGGATTTAGATGTCCAGGAATTTGATTGTAGCATGCAGTTTCTACTACACCACCTTAAGCTCTGGGTGGACCGTGCTACCAGCCCCACCCAGGTTTCCTCAGATCTTCAGATAAAACACACACACACACACACACACACACACACACACACACACACACACTAACTTATTTTTTAATATGATTTAGCTCAATGGCTGGGCTCTTCTAAGTCTCTCTCCGCTAGCCTGCTCTTCTCTTCACTCCCAGCTCATCACCTCTAACTCTGCCCTCAGCTTACGTTGCTCAGGTACCTTTACTCCTAGCTCAGCAGGTACCTTTACTCCTAAATCTTCCCTCAGCTTAGTTGTGTTTCTAATTTTCTGCCTGATACCCTGGCCCATTTGAGGAAGCAGCCAAAGGCCTCTCTGCCCGTGATCTCACAAGGCTGAAGCACGTGTGTGTGTGTGTGTGTGTGTGTGTGTGTGTGTGTGTGTGTGTGTGTGTGTGTTTCATCTGCAGATCCAAGGGAACCTAGGTGGGACTGATAGCATGTGCCCGGAGGAGGAGTAGGAACTACACACTGCATCCAAATTCCTAGACATCTAAATCCCTTCTGTAAAACAGGGTGGTATTTACCTTTTCCCTGTGCAAATCTTACCCTGTACTTCGAATCATCCCTCCCTAGTTTATTTATGATTACCGCACACAAGGGCTCTTTCTCCCTCTGAAGCATGGCAAATCTTTCTCTCCTCCCTTGTGTCTATTAGCCTGCTTGGGAGTTGGGGAATGGGGAGGAACTAGCAGACCTGTCTATTCTGCTTAGTTCACTGGCTATTAGCATCTTATTGCTCGATCAAGAACCAACTGGGGAAAAGGACCCTCAGGGTTTGCAAGCAGGTTCCGAGCATCAGAACTACCACCTACATCTGGTATTCACAAGTGATCTTGAAACCTACAACCTACCATGTAGACAGAAGGATGGTAATGTTTGGTGAACAATTCCTAGATTTAGCATTGCCAAATACATCTTTCTTCTGCATTGAGTTCTTTTTCTCTTGTCTGGTTGAATAAATTCTCTTCCTGCCTGGAGAGCCCAAGAGTACTCTCTTATATTCTAAAAGTGTTAGAACATTCTCCCACATTGAATAGTTCATTGTTTCAAGGATATGGCAAAACCTTAATTACCGTAGCGTTGTAATGAATCTTGATATCTAATGGGACAGATCTCCACCTGTTCACTTTCATTAAAAATGTCTTGACAGTTCTTAGCCATTCTTTTTTTATATATAAAATTTATCTATTGTTTTGTAAAGGAAGAGGGGCCATTGTGAATGCTTACTAGATCTGTACTGACCATAAATGAGTTTGGGAATTGTTATCTGTACAGCATCAGTGGCCCTGTATAAGGATGTGATTGTTTTCCCACTCTTGTTTGCCAAGAAAATTGTATAACTTTTAAGTTAATTCACAGGTGGTTTTGTTAAGATTATTCTTCAGTACTCTTTGGTTCCTAGTTCAAAATATTTTGAAGTCATAATCTAGGTGAAAATGTAATTCTTTTAATACACTAATTGCTTTTTTCAAGACACCCTGCTAAATTAACTTAATAATCCTAATAAATGACTTGTTGACTCTTTGGGGTTTGATAGATATAGAGTTACACCTACAGATTTTCTGATTTTCATTTCTTTTTCTTCAGTCATTGTGTTTTTATTTCAATTTCTTATTTTTCCATACTAGCCAGGGCTTCTTGTCTCTGTTTGAAACAGGTGTGTTGACAGGTATCCATATTTTGACCTTGACCTTGAAAAGAATTTTACTAGTAGTTGTATTTGTTATTAAAATGTGTGTGTGTGTGTGTGTGTGTGTGTGTGTGTGTGTGTGTGTGTGATGAATAGGAAGTGCATATGTTTGTGTGTATATAAATATGACCCATATGAATGTATGAGGTATGCAATGTGGTGTGTGTGGAAGTGTATGTGTGAGTTTGGTGTGTATATGAGTGTGTGTGTGTGTGTGTGTGTGTGTGTGTGTATGTGTGTGTGTATACATGTGAATCCTCCTGATGATCAAGAAGTCCTGTCATATTTCTAACTTATTAAGAGTATTTAGTACAAGTGCAAATATAATCTTTTCAAGTGCTTTTTCTAAGTATACCAGGATAATTCTGTTTAATCCTTCAAAATGTTCAGTCTAGAACATTGTTTGATCTCTGATATCGAGCCAACCTAGCATTGCTGGGGTAAACGCACCAGAAAGTGTCAGTTCCAGTCTATCCATGGGTTGAGCTTGACTGCCGGGCCTTCCTTTGGTGCTGCAGTTCCTGTATGTGTGACAATTGTAGACTCTGGTCTACCTTTTCATATTCTGTCTGATTTTGGATCAGAGGTTTTGCCAGCATCATGAACCAAGTTAGGGTTCAGTTCTCCTTGCTTATTCCCTGAGAGAGCTGTGTGATGTTGACATTCTTTGGTCCTTGGGAGTTTGATTTAAATCTTTTAGAAAGGAATTGGGGCTTGTAATTTTCTCTGCGTGAAGGTTTTTAACTACAGTTTCTTTAATGGTTATAAAGATATAAAGATTTTCTCATTATTACGAAGTCATACTCTATAAATGTATCCATCACTCATTAGTCATCGTATTACTGCCATGAAGTATATAGCTTCATCTTATCTCATCTATTCCAGTCCTTTTCATTTCTATTGATTTCTGATTGCTCTCCTTGGCTCCTCTCCTGATTAGTCTTACAAAGAACTACCTCATACATTCCTTGATTCCATTATTATAGCTTGACATTTATTTCAACAATCTATTACTTCATGTAAGTATTGCTTCCTTTGGGTTTATTTTCCATTTCTTTGCTGGCTTAAGATGAATGCTTCATTTATTTTAAGTCCCTTTTTTGAATGCTTTTAAATTACATTTTAAATCATAAGTTCCCTTCTCTGTGGAGGTTTACCTACAAGCCTGCCTTTCCTGTGCAATAATTTCATAATGATCTACTTCTAAACAGTTAACATTCGTCTTAATGGTGTTTGTTCCAATTGCTCTGTGCTTTACTTCTGAGTTGCACTGTGATAAGCATCAGAAACATACTGATGTCTATCATAGGCGCTACAGCCAATTTTTTTGTTGCATGCACAAATGAAGAGAGAACATCCTGTAATGGACAAGATGCTCTATGCCCCTGCTATTTGCTCAAGCTTCTTAACAATTTTAGTGAAATCTGTATCTTGGCTGACTTTTTATTTATTCTGCCTAATGTATCCATTTCTGAGCTCACGTTGCTCACATCTTCCATTTTGAGGCTATCTAGCCTATCTGCACTATCCATGGAATTCCCATTGTCCCATATTGTATGATTTTGCAGCACTTGGCCTGTTCTATATATCATCCTGTAAACTAAACCTTTAAGTGAACATCAGAGCCTTCTTCACCCAGGATCTGTCTTTGTGGTTAAAGCCTGCAATGCTGAACATGAACATAGCTACGGCAGCTTGCCTCTGATTGCTACTTGCTTGGAATATCTCATTATCCTTTAGCTTTCAACCTTGCCATGCAGTTACATTAGGAGAAAGTTTTATGATTGGCATAACTGAATGTTTAAAGTGCTTTTAGCATGTTCACCTTTCATAGTGGGCTTTGTTCACTTTGCTCACTGGGCTGTGTTTTAGTTTAATTCTAGCATTTTATTGGGTATGATTTGTTTTATTTTTACAATCCTTTCTCCTTTGCTTTTGAGTTGAACACTTTATTTTTCATTTCTATGTTCCACTTTCCCCTCTGCTAGCTTACCTGTTATACTATTGTGCATTGTAAAGACTGTTTTAAGCAGCACTGCTAAATGGGTAAATGCACTGGCATTGTCACTCTTCTCAAGACCAATGCAGAAGGTGGGACATAGGGCTAGAATACTTAGCATATGCAAGTCCCCAGGATCTATGCCCCAGCATCACACACACACACACACACACACACACACACACACACACACACACACACTGAAAGAATGCCATTCTATTATTTATCTACCAGAATATATCAATATATCCTTCACTCCTGGTCATTTAAATCACTTTCCAACATTTCTTGAACCCTCTGAAATCGAATCTTACCTGAATTATTACGTTGTTATGCAGTACTGGGGATCAGACCAGGCACGTACATGCCAGCAAGTGCTGTGGTACTTCCCTAGCCACACCCCTAGACCTCACTGTCCTGTTCTGCTTTGTCGAGATCTACTCATATCACAGTCCTCGGGTATATCCACTAGCAGCTCCTTTCGAAGCAGTACCTTTAGAAGGATCTATTGATGGGACTCTGTTCTTCATCCAAGCACACTCATTTTGCTCTTGTTACTTAAAAATGTGAAAAGGATTTTTAGAAAGTCATTCGTTTTAGATTGTTGAAATATTATTCCACGGCATTCTGGCATCGATTGTGTTTTTGCTGCTAGTTGCTGTTAGTATAAACATTCCCCTTCTCCCTCTTCTCATAGCCTGGAGTTTCACACTGAGACGTCTGTGGGGATTTCTTTATATGTATTATAACTTTGTTTGTTTGGTTGGTTGGTTAGTTGATAGGTTTTGTTTTGGGTTTGGTCTTTCTTGATATTGTCTACTGATTTTCAGGAATTCAGAAAAACTTGTAGCCAGGCTCGCCTCAAATTATACATTTTTTTTTTTTTTTTTGGTTGTTGTTCATTTTCTCTGCTCTTCCCACTCGAGCTCTCATCGTGCTTAGAGAAGAAGCTCACACTCTGCCACAGCTTTGAACATTGTGCTTTCTTTGCCCTGCCACAGCTGAAATGAGCACCTCCTGCAGCTACCATAGATCAATTTGACTCCTTCAGTTTAATTCACGGTTCAGGCAGTTAATGAGGGAGTGTGTGTGTGTGTGTGTGTGTGTGTGTGTGTGTGTGTGTATCTCACTCTGCAACCCAGGCTGACCTAAACTGATTTGCAACCCAGACCAGCTTGAACTCACTAGAGCCTAGGTGAGCCTGAACTCCCTCTGCAGCCCAGGCTGACCTAAAATCTGCAAGGATCCTCCGATCTCAGCCTCTCAAACACTGAAATTACAGGCTTGAGGTGTCACACTGCTAATTGATTTGCAGTATCTCCTTAAATGCCTTAGTTTTTCCATCAGAAAGGTAGTCATATCATCCTGTGCCCATGATTCTTTGATTTGTTCTCCCTCCCAGCTTCACTGTGCCTTGCTGAGATCATTTTTTTTTTTTTTCAAAGCCACCAGAAATCCTCAGATGGTCAGTTCTGGGGACATTCCCACCTTTGTCTATCTTCCGCTTATCAGCATCAAATTCTCTACCCCGCCCCCTACCACACACACACTTCTCTGAGGCTCTCATGTGGCTGGCCTTCATGTTTGCTTTCTTAATCAGCCTTCCATTGCTGTGAAGAAACACCGTGACTACAGCAACTCATTGGGGGGGGGTTGGGGGTTTGAGACAGGGTCTCTCTGTATAGCCATGGCTGTCCTGGAACTCACTCTGTAGACCAGGTTGACCTCGAATTCAGAAATCGGCCTGCCTCTGACTCCCAAGTGCTGGGATTAAAGGCGTGCGCCCTACAGCAACTCTTATAAAGAAAACATTTAATTGGGGGCTGCCTTATAGTTCGGAGATTAGTCCATTGTCATCATGGTGGGGAGCATGGCAACATATAGGCAGACATGGTGTTGGAGAGGTACATAAGAGTTCTGTATCTGGACTGGCAGGCAGCAGGAAGACCAAGTGACCCACTGGGCCTGACTTGAGCACCTGAGTCCTCAAAACCCACTCCAGTGACATACTTCCTCCAACAAGGCCACACCTCCTACTAGTGCCACTCACTATGAGCCTATGAGACCATTTTCATTCAAACTTCCACAGTTTCTTTCTCTTCTGGTTTCTCTATCACCTCACTAGCTATGTCTTCCTGGTCTCCTTTGCTAAGTTCAGCACATCTCTGAGGCCTCTAAGCATTGGAATTCCTGCAACCTCTATCCTAGACTTTCTTCTCTTGCTACCACCACTGTTTTGGGCTTTTCCAATGCTTTAAAAATGTCTATAGAATTGGTGATGTAGCTCAGGTGTAGAACACTTGCCTAGCATATGTGAGTCTCTGGGTTTCATTCTTTCACCGCCTCGATTGATTGATTGATTGATTTAAAATATCTATGTGCCAGACACAGTATCACATGCCTGTTATCTCCACATTAGGGAAACTGAGGCAGGAAAATCATAAACTCTAAGTCTACAGAGGCTACATGTTGAAACCTTGTGTCAAAACAACCCAAAGGAACTAAGCACTACTAACCCCCGGGCTTACAATTTAAGCCTCATCTCTCAGAAACTGCAGACAGGGGTATGTGTAACTGCCTGCATGAATTACTTTTCTCATTTCTGTGTCCAAGGACTCAACAAGAAGTTACCTAAGGTGGTGATTCTCAAGCCTTCCTAAGGCTGCAACAGATCCTAATACAGATCCTCATGTTGTGATGACCCCCTAACCATAAAATTATTTTTGTTGCTACTTCATAACTTTTAATTTTGCTACCATTATGAATTGTAATGTAAATATCTGATATTTCCAATGGCCTCAGGTGACCCCTCTGAGAGAGTGGTTCTATTCCCAAAGAGGTCACGGCCCACAATTTGAGAAGTGCTGACGGAAGGGTTTTCTTTCGGTTTCCATTTTGAGAAGGGGTCCAGAGAATCATTGTGGAGAAGCTATGGCGGCTGAGAGGTGGCCAGGAAGTACATCAGGTCAGGTGAATGCTGGTGTTCAGCAAGCCCTCACCTTTATATTCAGTCTAGGACCCCAGTGTGTGCAATGGTGCCGTCTACTTTTAAGGTAACGAAATCTAGAAACTTCCTCATGGACATGTCCAGAGGCGTCTCTTTAGTGACACTAGATCATATTAAACTGGCAGCTGATACTAACTCTCACAATCTGGCTGATACCTACCTTAGGTGTCTGTCATTAGCTAAACAGCCAAGACATTTTCCTTTCTCATTTCCCATACTAGAACTCGGCCTTATCTAGTTTCCCCTCCCATCTGTAAATGGCGTTATCATTTGAGTCACTGTAGAAGCTCCTTGGAATTTTTCTCATTCCCATCTATGTCTCATCCAACCCACTGACTGGTCTTGTACCCCGGGTGCAGAATGATCCCAAATCTGATCATTTCTTTTATGTACCACCCAGGTCAAGAGCAGTACTGTCTCTTAGATGGACAACCTTCCCTGCATACTCCCCTTTGCTTCGGTTCTTGTCCCCCTACCACCAAAGCCATCATCCCCAGCACTGGACCTCCAGACAAAGTCTATTGTCTAGCTACAGAGCTGTCTACAGGCATGAATGAAACCATGCATTGTCTTCAGATTCTTTCATTTAGAGTAGGATCTGAGCTCACCAAGGTCTGCAAGAGCCCTTTCACCCTTCCGTGGTTCTTTTCCTTCTTGTGGCTCTGCCACCTTGACTTTGCCTTCCTCAATCACACAAACTTTAACCAACCTCCACAACCTTTGTACTTCCTTCCTGCCACCGGGGTTCCCACCTCCCTGCCTTTCTCTGGATCACTCCATTACTCGTTCATTACTCTGCTCAATATGCCCCTCATAGAACGGCCTTTGGTGACTCCCTCCTCCTATCACATCAGGTCTTGGCTTGAGTCTTCATCCCTTCATCCTGATTTTCTTCAACCCCATAAATCTCTGTGTGAAGCTGTACAGTGCATGTTATTCGTTTGCTTCCTACTTCCTTGACTTGCTTTTATGCAGGCTTCAGAAGTGTGGGGACTTTGCTCATCTTCTCTGTTGTTCTACGCTCAATCCCTGGGAACTTGGTAGGGCTCCTAATGGATGCTCACTTGAACAATTGATTCATTACACAGTGAACCTCACTTAACTCACATAACAACTAGTGAGACAAGATGAGTCTTCTGATGTTCTAGGCAAGGAAACTAAGGGCCTGAGAGGTTAAATGTCATGGCCACAGTGACATGTCTAATAGCTCTCTCCCCCTCCCCCTCTCCTCCCCCTCCCCCTCTCCTCTCCCTC
>NC_034603.1:33966957-34015737 GCF_900095145.1 Mus pahari | reverse complement strand
TCCCCTCCCCCTCTCTGTGTTTGTGGAAGAAAGAGAGACAGAGAAGAGACACTTTGGAGACAGGAATTTATTTTTTTGTATTTGTTTGTGTTCTGTTTTCTTTTGCGACATGTTCTCTCTGTGTAGACCTGCCTGTCCTGAATCTCCCTATATAGACCACTCTGGCCTCAAACTCACAGAGACCATTTGCCTCAGACTCTCAACTGCTAGCATTAAAGGTGTGCACAACTATGCCCAGCCCTCACATTTGCCTTTTAAAAATGATTTAAAATTATTTCAGACTTAACAGAAGTTACAGGAAAAGCATGAAGAGTTTCTGTTTATGCTTACGTTCCCAAGTACAACCATCTCGTCTAACCACAGTACATGATCAAACTCCACGAGCTATCATTGTTGAAGTAGTAACTAATCATAGCGTTACCATGACAACACAAGTTGTCCCACTCATATACATTTTTTCTGGTGCAAGATCTTACCTAGGCGCATACATTCCATTTACGTGTCTCATATCCTGAGAGACCAGGGCTACCCTCATCTTTCACAACCTGCACACTGGTGAAGAGAGCCACATTAATCACAGGGCTAACCCCTCCAAGTCCCAGGCCCATGGTGGGCTTTCTGTGACAACAGATCCTGTTAGAGATGTCAGTCGCCTTCCTCTATAGGAGCACAAGGAGATAAGCCCTGTGCTCTCTGTTCTTCCAGCCTGGCTGACCTTGACTCTTTCATAAGGAGCACTGAGAGTGGTTTGCTCAAGAGGGTGGAGAAAGGAGATTTCCAAGGATTGGTTGAGACCATGGGACATCTTGTCACCCTTAAAGAACGGCAGAGCAGCACCGATGACATGTTTGAGCCCCTGAAGCAAACGATTGAATTACTGAAGTCCTACGAACAAGAGCTGCCAGAAACCGTGTTTAAGCAACTGGAGGTCAGTGCATTTAGCCATCCCTTACAAGTCAGAAGGAGCGTCTTAGGATTTCAGAGGGCAGGTAGGTGGGGTCAAAGTAGATGAAGGATGGCTCAGTGATGACTCTAGACACTAGCTCCTTGCCTTAGGATGATAAAGTCTAATCCATGGGTACTGTCTAGCATTTGGGGAAAATCATTAATTACTGAAAACTGTAATGGCAGAACTCTTGAGGATACCAGTTTTACCCCCAGATTTGAAGATAACTCAACTCTTCTCGTTTTGAAACAGGATTTTTATATTTAGCCTAGACTAGTGTTTATTTCATCTAAAACTCTCAAGTCATACTACATCACTGAGCCAGGGCAGGAACTCAAGGCAGTAACCTGCAGTGGAAGCTGAAATAGATACCATAGAAGAGAGGTGCTGACTGGTTGTTCTCTGGCTACCCAGCCTGCTTTTCTTGTATTATACAGTAAAACCCACAAGGGGCTATCCCATATAAATAATCAATCAAGAAATACCTCACAGACTTGCCTACATGCCAATCTGATGGGGGCATTTCTCAGTTAAGGTTCCCTATTCACATATGGTGTTAGTTTGTATCAAGCTGATAACAAACAAACAAACAAACTCCATCTAACTAGGACATCACCCCTATTCTGCCCCATTCTCTGACAAAAGTTTGAGCCAAGCATTTGATCTGGGGGGGGGGGGACAATCAGATCTTAGTGATATTGAGAAGGTCTGAATTAAAAAAAAAACTCAAGAAAATAGCCAAACACCCTGAAGGACTATAAGAAAGGGCAAGGGTTATTGGGTCAGAAGTTGAAGGGGACAGGAGTGGTGCAGCATTCGAAGCAGATGAGTGTGGAGAGGTAAGACAGCTGGAGAGGTAAGTGGGTGAAGAGTGGGGTGACAGCACAGAGTTAAACATGGGACCAGTACATCCCAGTAAGCCCTACAGCAGGGGTGAAAGCTAGAGGGTGATGGTGTGCAGCCTCAGCTTGTAGGGGAGGGGAGAACAGTATGGGTGTGAGCACTTCCAGGTGTCCTTCACAGGAGCTTCCTGAGAAGTGGAAGAACATGAAGAAGATGGCCATCACCGTGAGGCAGCAGGTGGCCCCTCTGCAGGCAAATGAAGTGGCCCTACTCCGCCAGCGGTGTTTAGCCTTTGATGATGAGCAGCAGCAATTCCAGGAGAGGTTCCGCAAAGAAGCCCCATTCAGGTATGGGCCAGGGTCGTGATCTTCCTCTTGAGCTTATGCTTTGGCTCCCGCAGCAGAGAAAGGCTCACTCATAGCCCTCCCTTCTCTGTGTAGGTCCTTCGGTTACAGGGCAGTGCTCAAGTGGGAGGAGTCTTAGTCCCACTTGTGTGAAGGACTGGATCACTACCCTCCCATTAGATTTAGAAGCTTCCTATGCCCCCTGCCTGGTTAATGAGGGAACTGTAGAGGCTCATCAGGAAAGTATGATACAGTGACTAGGATTTTCTAAAGTAGAATTCTGAATTCTCAAACTCTGGTTCTTTGGCTGGGCTAAAAAGGTGGTTACTAGAAAACATACAGGCACATATCACATGGATGCCCCCCCCCCAACACACACACATTTTTAAAATTGTTTGCTAGAATGCTTAAATAATGTTGGAAGGCATTTTAGTAGTTTAAGATTTTGGCAAAAATTAATATCTGAGGACATTTCTCTGCACTTGGTAATCCTGCGGTACCTCTCTGTTAGCAGTCACAGGTCTTGCATAAACAGCTTCTTGCTGATAAGACTTTTAGATAGCCGGTGGCTCATGGCTCCCTGCTTCCCCACCTCCTGGTCAGAACAGTGCCCTTGAGGCACACTCCTGGGACTAGGTCTAAGGGGTGTCATCTTCCCATGCCCCGCTTAGCCTCCAGGTCTTACCTCAGAGGTGAAGCCATGTCTGAAGAGCTAGGGACCTCTCTCCCCTTCCTACCCTCCACTGTGGTCTGTGTCCCAGGGCTGAGTTTTCATGGCTTTAGACTTAGACATCTCCATATGGTGGAAGTACACAGAAAGACTGAGCGATCTCTCCAGGTCTGCTACCCACGTCTGTATCACATCAGGCTGTTTTGATACTGTTTGTGACCCAGATGATAACAGCAGTCACCTCAGAGGTTGTTAGTGGAATTAACAAGATGATTCCTGAAAGTGTTGACTGCTAGGCCTGGTATGTGGTTGTCTAGCTGTCCTGGTGGGCAACTGTTTAGGTTTTAACACTGAAAGTCCCATGTCTTGGCCTAATATATTTTTTTTAATTCTATTTTAGTTGACAGGTAATAACCATATACCTTCTGAGACACGGTATAATGCTTTGGCCTGTTTATACTTTATATAAAGTTCAATTTGGAATATTGAGGATATCCCTCACCTCAAACATTGCTTATTTTTTTCGTGATGAAAAAAAAAAATTTGGACATACTCTCTTCTAGCTGCTTTGAACTATATCTTACAATCACGTACAATTATGCCTATAACCAGCCTTCTGGGTAAAGGACACCCACAGGCTTCCCTCCCAGTCTATCTCTGAACCCCTTTACCCTCAGTCTCAGTAGGGATCTGCTCTCAACACTCAACCATCTAATGCTTATTAAGCAACTGCCGCCATCTAAAGCCACCATTGGATCTGCAAAACCCAGGAAGCTGTTACTAAGAGGCAGACAAAAATGGGACTCTAAACTACACATGATATGAATATATAAAGCCTGTAGCCCAATTGCAGGATGCACCTACAATCACCATGCAGAGCTTTGAAAGCATGCAGTGCCCAGCCTGTCCTGAAGACCCACTAAATTAGACCCTTAGGGGTAAGACCTGAACACCAGTAGCAAGTAAGGCTTCTCTAATGATTCCTGGGTAGCCAAGTTTGAGAATCACTACCATGAAGGGCGGTAACTAGTTTTCTTTGAATCAAATATGCAATTCTAGGGACCTAGAATTTCAAATGATTCTGCATCTTAACAGTTATTTTAGGAGGTCATACCTTTATTCCAAAGAAGTGTTTGTTGCTAAGAATATTTGTGGAACACATCAGGGGACCATTCTTTCACAGTTCAAGACATATCTTTTGGATCTTCCTTTGCATGTACAGTGAAAGTTCTAAATTGAACTCAGATGCAGGGAGGCAACACAAATGGGTCAGTGTTCATCACAATCTGTCAATGGCAGCCATACACAACCTTTATATCAACTGTCTACTTAAAAATCCTTCAAATGAATCCATAGATGCTTACGGAAATATCTCCCCACAGTGACTGTTTGACAGGAACCAATTATGGTGTCCTTTTGTGGGTTCTTAAGAATAGGCTTAGTCATCTTTCATGTGTAAGTAGCATTATGTATTGTTCAGCTGCTGGGCTATTTTATTTTCTTTCTGTCTGTGTTTTTCTTTTCCTTCTTCACACTCCTTCCTGGTGCCTGCCATGATGGAGTTACTCTGAGCTGGCTTTCTAAATTCACATCTGTTAATTTCACATGCAGATGAATCTTTGGAGGAGAATGCTTCCAAAAGAACTCCCGCAATAGATGGAGAAACCAAATGCTGCTGAAATGTTGATGGATTTCTCTACCAGAATTGTGGGGCACTTACTACAGGAAAGCTTAGCAGGCATCCTGTGTTGTTTTGGTTTGTTTCTGACTTTTGCGTGTGAGAGTGTGTAAAATGTGCAGCCAAGTGCGCTCTTGTTCTTATACGTCCTGACTCTGTAGATCCCCAGAGCCTGCTGCAGTTTCTGACGAAACAAGTTTCTGTCCCTGCTGTGGGCTATGCTCAGCTTCTAATGTTCTTGCCTTTGAGAAGGAGAAGAATATGAGTGTCTCATTAGGGCCTTGCCATCTGACAGGTGCTGTTCAAAGTTGGGCTTCTAAAATTTAGATTTCCCACTTCATGCCCAAGTCCAATGTTCCTTCTTCCTTTAGTTCTTCTAAGACAGCTCAGCATATTTCCTAGATGAGTTCCCACTCTCGACAATAACTGACTAAACTGTCATCATATTCAAATTCAAGCACCCTCTACTGCCTTTTCAATCTATGACAAATTGTACTGAAACCAACGTTCCCTGCCTCTGTCAGTCCCTTGATCAGTCTTTGACTATGAGCACAGGTTTCCTGACCTTAAAGAATAGTGCCACGGTAAGTATTCTTCCTACCATTTCAAGGCCAAGGCAACACAAGGATTTTCATAGTCTAGAAAGGCTATCCTATGAGATTTCAACTGGCCTCCAGATTCTGTAGACAGCTGGCAAAGCTGACCCAAGGATGCCCTCCGTTAGAAGCTGTGTACAACAGCAACAAGGAAGAACAGGTTTTCCTAATGGCCTGACACAGGAGCATGAGGGAAAAAGAGGCTGTGGATTCTGCTTACATTTCTGTTGTCATTTCTAACACTAGAGAATAGAGCCATATTGGTCATTAAATTAGTACCAGAACATAGCAAAATACTAACATAAAGATATATTGTTGGTTCAGCTTGCCTGGCTTACCAGTTAGCCTGACTTGCTTGTATGATTTAGGCTTCCGTAGAGTAGATGGGATTTGGCCTCAACAGTGGAGTTAGCTAAGAATTATAAGAGCACTAGAATTTTTCAGAAATACACATCCCCTGAGATCAACAAATTATAGCCTTAGGGATAATTTCAAAAACAAGAAATGAGACATGTTCTTGGTACCATCTTTAACTGAAACTGCCCACACATCCTGGGTGTCTATTGATTCAATGGCAAGTAGATTCCATTTGGGGTTCATAATCAAGATGGATAGTGATGATGTTCTAGAGAAAGTAGTCCTGGACAAAATGACACAATGACTGAAAGTAGAAGGCTCAGAGTGAGCACAGCTGAGATGCAGGAGCTGGGACATGAAGGTAGACAGAGAGGTCCAGATGACCCAACCTGAGAACATAGCCCTTGAGATGTACAATGGACTTTGTTCTGACAATATATGACATACCTGACCTACCAACCACCACAGCTACCAGCACAGTAGGACACCAAAAGTCAGTTGTGTCCCTCATGATCACACGCCTGCTTTTCTGGTACCTGCTTTCTAGCATCGGGGCAGAGAATTGAACTGCAAGCCTACTTCTAGCCCAAAAGGAAAATAAAATCCACATTCCAAATTGCAGTGTTAATAAATTAGTACTGCCTTTTTTTGCCACTGTAGAATAAAAGACATACATTAAAGCATCAGATACTAGAAATTTGTCTGTAATATAACTCCTACTTTCACGTGGAGCAGGACAAACTGAAGGCCAGGTATCAACTGAGACATTATAACAGCTATGAATCAAAGTGCTAAGGCCTGAACTGAAGCAATGTCCAAAACTGGATTTGAGAAACAGGAGAGAGAATCAACAGGAACTGGGGGAAGAGTATGGAATGCTTCATCTTTGGGTAGACATTGGTCCTGAGGTGGACCAGCACAGAGTGTGCAGGTCTGGGGAATCACAGTTCAGAGTGGGCATCTCCAGTTTTGTGTGCCAGTAGAGTATTAGGCAGTACGCACCATTCTTCATCCTGCATATAGATGCTGTGCTGCAGTCAGCATTGACCAATGTGGCTAGCTTCCGAAGAGTCAGAACACATCCTTTCTGCTATCTCTCTCTCTCTCTCTCTCTCTCTCTCTCTCTCTCTCTCTCTCTCTCTCTCTCTCCCCTCTCTCTCTCTCCTCATATTTCATCTTCATCTTTGTTTCAATTTCAAAGACCCACTCTGCCCTTCCTCCCTCTGTGTTCATTGTTCTTGAACTCATTTCTTTTCCTGGATGGAAAGATGCTTCATTGTTAGCACATGAATGAGGTTCATGAATATCTTGACAAGTTGTTATAAAGGAACTTTTTTGAAATAGAGTCTCACTATATTGTACAGATTAGACCTCACAATCCTTCTGCCTCAGCCTCAGGAGTAGTGAGATTGCAGGCGTGTGCTACCATGCCTGATTTATTCTCAATGTTTGATACTGTTACCCGCTCTCCTATGCAGAGTCCCTCCAAGCTTGCTCAAAAGTGATGCCTGTGCATGATCAGATATAGGAAAAGGTCTTCCACAAACAACAAAGAAAATTATGCCAAAAACACAGTTAAGAAACCATTGTCAGTATCTGGCTGTTTCTGTGATAAGGAAAGAAAGTAGCATCTAATACTATCTTCTGTGCCCTGCAAATACCCCCTCACTCACATCTTGTCTAGTAAATTCTTCCTCTGCTGTGCACCATAGCAAACTACTGTGGTGTAGGTGTTTTTCATTTGTCTGAATTTCATAAATCTTGAGCTCACACCAAATAGTCCATTTCACATTCCAAGTTTACTTTCGACTCTAGAGAAAGTAGAGTCGACACACACCAACTCATCTCTGAAAGGAAAAGAAAGCAGAGGACTCCTTTGTGCCTTGGGGATCATTCTTATGGAAACACTTGTCACAAAAGACAATTCTATTCCTTCCATTGAGTCCCTTAGCTACTGCTTGCTGTAGCGACGTCAGGGTACTGTTTCCACTCTGAAAACCATCCCAGAAGTTCTATGCTAAAGGCTAGCCCTGACCTGTACACGGCGTTCAGTCACACATCTTGGTGACTACGGCCCACAGCCCAAACTGACTCAGAAGGAGCAGGTGGGCAGCAGGCAGAACATGTGATCAGGCTAAGCTGGCACTAATGTAATGGTGTGTGTGCATTGTGTGTGTGTGTGTGTGTGTGCGCGCATGTGTGCGTGTATGCGCGTGTGCGTGTGTATGTGTGCATGTGCGCGTGTACGTGTGCACGTGTGTGTGTGTGTGTGTGTGTGTGTGTGTGTACTGTGCTGCATAGTAGTGAGGAGTAAAGAGTAAGCAGTTCAAGTCAATGGCTTTAATTAGGATGTCTTTCCATTGTTAAGGCAGATATTTCTAGAGATAACTGAAGGAAGGAACAGTTCATGAAAGCGAGTCCCCATGTCATCCTCGTCCCTATTTCACTCTTCCGTATCCTGTCAGTAAACACTCGTGTAGTAGAGAGAAGGAAATCGCCAGTTCTCTAGTTGCTTGTATCCATTCGTTGTTCCCCTGAGGAGCCTCTGAGGTCCTGTCCAGAGTGTGGAAGAATGTATTCATCCTCTATTAAGTCATAGACCCCAAATATCTACCTTCTTGATAATCCAGCCTTGCTTGAATTTTTGTCTGGCTTACTTCAGTGGTGGATGATAATGTGGAAGGGTCAAATAAACCCTTTCCTCTACAGCTCATTTTTGGTCATAGTGTTTCATCATAGCAATAGTAACCCTAACTGGGACAGAAATTAGTACCAGGATAGCAGAATATTGCTGTGACAGGCCTGACCATGGTATTTTTAAGGGGATTATGGAAGGACTTTTGAACTTTGGGCTAGAAAAACCATTGAGGATCGGCTATTCTGTAGGAGCTGAGAATAAGAATGTTGAGAGCAGTGGAGTCAGTGGAAGCCTGACTTGTGACGTTTCAGAAGGAAGTGAAGAGTCTCCTGGGCCTTTTGTGAGAAGAACCCGTGGTGTCTGGTCAGCTGGAAGTGAGGAATCAGCTGTGGTTGACCAGAGACCAGAACCACTAAAGTGAAACTTTTATTTTGCTGGAACAATGGACGCTGGTCCTCTGGGACTAAAAAGTCAGATCCATTTGACAAGAGACTGTCCTCGCTGAGGTGAAATCTTCTGGGTAGTGTTTCCTCCATGTCAGCACACAGAAGCTGTGTCCCAGAGGCAGCCAAGGTTATTATAGCTCGTGTTGGCAGCTGAGCTCGGTAATGTAAAATTCACCCAGATGGTGCTGGCAGTGAAGGCATGAAGGTTAGATTGAGAGTTTGTTGTGGTTATTACCTGTTGAAGTAAGAAAGTAATTTATTTTCAGCTTTACAGGAGTCCACAGTTAAGAGAGCTTGAACTTTAAAAATAGTTTTGGAGTTTTAGAGACTTTGTATTTTAAAGAAAACGAGATACTTGTAAAGAGGCAACTACTTATTTATTTACATCCTAGACTCTGCTCTCCCTTTCCTTCTTCTATGAGAAGGTGGATTCTCAATCCCCCCACCCTAGAGCATCAAGTCTGCCATATTAGGCTCATCCTCTCCCACTGAGGCCAGACAGGGCGGCCATGGAGACAGAGCTGCACATCTGCTACGTATGTGCTAGCAGCCTTGGTCCAGCCCACGGATGCTCTTTGGTTGGTGGCTCACAGCCTCTGAGAGCCAGGAGTTTAGGTTAGTTGGCTCTGTTGCTCTTCCTGTGGGGTTCTCATCCCCTTCAGGACCTTCAGTCCTTCTTCCAGCTCTTTCTTGAGAGCTCCCAACCTTGCCAGGCAGTGGTGGTGCACACAGGCGGATTTCTGAGTTCAAGGCCAGCCTGGTCTACAGAGTGCATTCCAGGACAGCCAGGGCTATACAGAGAAACTCTGTCTCAGAAAAAAAAATGAGTTCCCAACCTCCGTCCAATACTTGGCTGTGGGTATCTGTATCTGTTTAGTCCACTGCTGGGTAAGGCCTCTCAGAGGACAGAGGAAAATTATGCTCAGCTCCTGTCTGTATCGTTAATAATGTTAGGGATTAAGGCTTACCCATGGGATAGGTTGCAAGTTGGACCAGTTATTGTTTAGACATTCCTTCAGTCACTGCTCCATCTCCCATCCCTGCATTTCTTTTAGACAAGACAAATTTGGGATGAAAGGTTTTGTGGGTGAGGTGGTGTTTTTATCCCTCCACTGGAGGCCCTGCTTGGCTACAAGAAATGGCCTATTCAGCGTCCATGTCCTCACTGTTTGGCAACTTGACTTAAGTCACCTGCATTAACTTCTGGTATCCTCCCCAACCCCAGGTTTCTTGGACTTCCTTGAGAAGTCCAGTGGAATACTATTCAGCTATTAAAAACAAAAACATCATAAAAATTTGCAGGCAAATGGATGAAACTGAAAAATATCATCTTGAATGAGGTAACCCAGACCCAAAAGGACATGCATAGTATGTACTCACTGATAAGTGAATATTAGCCACCAAGTACAGAATACCTATGATAAACCCCACAGACCCAAAGAAGCTAAACAAGAAGGAAGGCCCAAGTGAGGATGCTTGAATCAGACTTAGAAGAAGAAACAAAATAGTCATAAGAGGCAGAGGGATGGAGGGAACTGGAAGAGGGAGGGTAAGGGAAGGCATGGGTGGGGGTCAGGATCAGGTGTGGAGAGAGAGGAAAGAGGCTGAGAGGGCCAGGAGAATGAATGGAAATCTGTAGCTCTTTCGGGGTGGGGAATCTCTAAGAGGTAACTTTTAAATTTTGAATTTGTAACAATGTGGGACTTTTTAATTTTGTAAAATTGTGATGTCTTTTTGTGTGATCTTGGGGATAAACAGCAAAGGAAGTGTTGTGGCTTAACAGTGATGTGCTTGTGTTTCAAGTTGACAACAGTTCAGTTGTGCTGCGATTTATGTCAATTTAACACAAGTTATTATCATCAGAGAAGAGGGAATCTTAGTAGAGAAAAAAATCCCTGTAAGATGGGCATTTAATTAATTTAATTAATTAGATGGGGGAGGAACCAGCCCATTGTGAGTGATTTTACCCCTAGGTTGTTGCTCCTGGGTTCTATAAGAAAGCAGGCTGAGTAAACCGGGAGGAGCAAGCCAATAAGCAGCACCTTTCCATGGCCTGTGCATCAGCTCCTGCCTCCAGGTTCCTGTCCTACTTCATTTCCTGTCCTGGCTTACTTCAGTGATGGACTGTGATCTGGAAGTATAATCTAAAGAGACTCATTCCTCCTCAACTTGCTTTTGGTAATGGTGTTTCATTAGAACAATAGTAACCATAGCTAGGGCACTGATTTAAGAGATCTGGGAGATGTTTGTGTGGGGGAAGCTTGCAGCTTCCAGAAAGTGCTAACACTCAGGCAAGGCTGAGAGCACTGACCCTGTAGGAGACAAAGGCAGAACAGTCTGATGTGGGCCTGGATAAGGGCCCTGAGGTTATGTTTGAGAAGTACACGATGACAGGTCTATTTTTATCTTCTTGGATTTGGTAAAAGGTCTAAGCAGGACATTGTTCTTTTATGATTGTTGTGTTTGGCTTTTAAGACGGGTTTTCACTGTAAAGTCCACACGAACCCCAAGTTCAAGATCCTCCTGCCTCAGTCTTTGAAATGGAAGGATTAGAGACATATGCCACGCCTCCCTGCATCTTCTCTGATGTTCTTGAATAGCTCTTCTAGTGGTCACCCCACCCCATTCAGCCCAGGACGAGAATCCACGTTAGGAGCTTTTCCTCTGCCATGGATACTAAACATTTCAGCTGACTCTACCTTAGTGATTCTAGAAGTTGAGCCCTGTGTGCTGTACTTACCAAGAGAATGTATTGTATTTTCTAGGTTTGATAGTATCAATCCACATCAAATGCTGGATGCCTGGCACGTGGAGATCCAGCACATGGAATCCACCATGGCAACCATCTCTAAGTCGGCTGATTTGTTTGAAGTCAATGTTCCTGACTACAAGCAGCTGAGGCAGTGCAGGAAGGAGGCCTGCCAGTTGAAGGAGCTCTGGGACACCATTGGAATGGTGACCTCCAGTATCCATGCCTGGGAGGCCACCAGCTGGAGGAATATCAGTGTGGAAGCCATGGACTCAGAGTGCAAGCAGTTCGCCCGGCACATCCGCCACCTAGATAAGGAGTTCAGAACCTGGGATGCATTCACAGGCCTAGAAAGCACAGTATTGAACACCCTGACGTCCCTGAGGGCTGTGGCTGAGCTGCAGAATCCCGCCATCCGGGATCGGCACTGGAGGCAGCTGATGCAGGCCACCGGGGTGAATTTCACCATGGATCAGGATACCACCCTAGCTCACCTCCTGCAGCTTCAGCTCCACCACTTTGAGGACGAGGTCCGGGGCATTGTGGACAGAGCTGTCAAAGAGATGAGTATGGAGAAGACCTTAAAGGAATTGCAGACTACCTGGGCCAGCATGGAATTCCAGTACGAGCCCCACGTGAGAACCCACGTGCCCTTGCTGCAGTCAGATGAGGATCTCATTGAGGTCCTGGAGGACAATCAAGTGCAACTTCAGAACCTGATGATGTCCAAATATGTTGCTTTCTTCCTGGAAGAAGTGTCAAGCTGGCAGAAGAGGCTGTCCACGGCTGACTCGGTCATCTCTATCTGGTTTGAAGTGCAGCGTACCTGGTCTCACCTAGAGAGCATATTCATTGGCTCAGAAGATATCCGGGCTCAGCTTCCCCAGGTAATACTCAGGGAATCCTATCCTACCTAGCCTCTGGTCCAGGTCAAGGGAAGACCATCACTTTCCAAGATAAGTGTTGGGGTTCCTTTCTCTGTACCTTTCATGGTAACTCCTGGCCCACCAACAAAAAAATGGTAATATGTTTGCAACAAGTTGCCTTTACACAAGAAGAAGAAAGGAATGATTTAGTCTCTCTCTCTCTCTCTCTCTCTCTCTCGCTCTCTCGCTCTCTCGCTCTCTCTCTCGCTCTCTCGCTCTCTCGCTCTCTCGCTCTTGCTCTCTCTCTCTCATTCTCATGAGAAAAAAGATAGAAGATATCAGCTGCTGTGGCTTGGGAATGGCTCTTTATGGGCCAATGCATAGGTCTTACAGGATAAATACTCGAAGAAACTGAGTCTTGTTGCCAAGCTAATCCTCCCCAGGCAACGAACCATGCTGCAAACCTTTACTTGGCACTACCGTGCCAGATATCAGCTCTCTGCTAAAGACTAACACCAGATTTTCCTAAAATTTGTGTGGTCATCATTACCTTCCCTGTGTCTGCCCCTTCTCATTAGCCCTAATGAATGTGTCATTAACCACCTCTATCTCAGAGGATTCGAATTCCTTCTTTTTGGCCCTACACTTCTGTATCCATTCAGCACAGTCAGTTCTTGGCTGACAAATTAGTTTGATTCTAAAATGTCACCAGTTGTCCAGGCCTTATTAAGAACTTAAAGCACATGCCACCCAACACTGCAGTTCTCCGTCACATCTAATGACACATGCTAGTGCAATAAGGTGGCTTAAAGGTTGGCATTCACAATGGAAACTAACAAGGAACAGTTCTGTAGGGTACCTGTAATGAAGCCAATCCCAGACTTTATTTATCCTAAACACCAGCAACTGAAGAAGAATAGGCCTAATTAGAAAGGGCAAGGACATGGGCGCAGACTTTGTGAGATAGTTTAAGAGGGTTTTGGAAACCCCCTTATGAAAACCATTAAAGAACTAGGTCTCTGGATAGTGCCACCTGTTTGTGCACACAGCATGCAAATGCCTGCATTTCCCTCCTATTAAAAACATAACAGAAATGAATTCAGTTGCATTACACCCTAACTAGTAACTATTTTCATCCATTATGTCTATTTCCCAACTTTTCTGCATGTATACACACAGTTTTTACATAATTGCTTCAGGAGTAATTACAGTGTTCAGATTGGCTCTTTTCATTTGAACATTTATGCCAGGTATTTTTCCATACACGTCTATCACCTTGATACCATTTCATTCTCAGTCAAAGCAAAATTGGCAGGGGAATATAATGTACTTTACCCATGTCCCTTGTCTTTTGATCTTCTTGGGCAATGGCTGTGGCTTACAGGTAAGACAGTAGATCTAGGCTTCAGCCCTAACTCTCCCACATTGTGCAAGTTGCTGAATGTCTTTATGTCTTGATTTCTCATATGTAAATTGGGACAAGCACTAGTACCTATTTTGAGAAATTCTATTAAAACAATACACGTGACATATCCAATTATGATTGCTGTTTGCAATAATGCCATATGTTCTTACCAGATGCCACATTTAGGCCAAAATGACACATGATATATTCACACACTCACACATATGGCTTTATATACATATGTATTGCATATAAACATACATATTTAATCTGCTGCCCACCTGACTTAGGAATAATTTACTGGACAGTTAGAATAAGAGTGGCGAGTCCCTGAGACTTTGTTAGGAGTCTACAAGGTCCACACTACCTTAGTGATCCTGCATGCTATTTGACATTTTGACCTCTGTTCTTCCATGAACACACATGAGCTCCTGTGATGTTCCATGGCCTGTCAGAGCAAAGTCAATCCGAGGCAGGAGCCCATGTAGGAATACTGACACGTTGCGTTAAGTCAGGCAGCATAGCAATTTGGAGGTTGAAAGGAAAGCAAAAGGATGCTGTTTGTGTTTTCACTGTAGCAGTTTGGGTAGTTTATATATATATATATATATATATATATATATATATATATATATATATATATATATATATATATATATATATACATTTTATATTAAAACATAGTATTAGGCTAACATGATAGATTTATTATTGTTTCATTTTAATTTTAATTTTGAAACCTTAGAGCAAACTCCCTGTTCTCTGGCTCTTTTCACCCTCCTCTGTCACAATAATCTGAGAGCTTCAGACACCAGCATTGTGATGAAGACATATCTGCTGGGCCTGAGCTCCATCCTCTGTCTTTGATCAGCTGTGGTTTTCAATAATGGTCTGCATTTGTTGCAAAGAAAATTTTCCTAGATTAAGGGTGAGAAGTACACGCATCAGCAGTGTAAGGATAAGTGTTTAGTGATGGGTTGTATTGCTTTAGTAGCAAGGTGGCTGTAGGTTCTCCTCTGTGATCCATGACGGTACTAGCCCTGAGTAGTTTGACTAGGTTCCTAGTAGCAAGCATGACTTCCTTCTTGTTGAGCGGGTCTTAAGTCCAATTAGGGAGCTGTTGGTTACTGCCAAGGTATAAGCACCACTTCTGTACCCTTAGGATTGTGGTGCCTTGCTGGTTGCTGTTGTAGCTCATGGGTGGAATAGCTTGATAGGACTGTTGGTTTCTTCTTGGGTGGCACATTCTGGGGTCATGAAGGCTAGTCCTCAGGAAGGAGGCTTCCAGGTTATGTAAGTGCTCTGTGCCATGGTGTCTTTAGCAATAGGGACTTACCTTCTACCTCTGACAAGGGGAAGGGGAAAATCTGGGGCATCAGCAATGGCTGTAATATTTGGGGAGTCTCTTGAACAATCCTGACCACTGCAAAAGAGGGCTTCTCATGCCTGGTATTGAGAACTTGTCAGATAGTCTATAACTCCTGCACAGGGCATTGTCAGCCCATATGGGGAAATTTCATTTAAACTCTATATGTATATTATATACAAACTTATATGTATTATAGGTATTTAGGAGTAGATAGTTAAAATATGATTCCTATGACTCTCTAAGACACCCTTAAATATTGGTATTTTGTATTGTTCCATTTGTGTATCCCTTTCTTTCTCCTTCCTAACATCACCTGTACTGTTGAAATGAATTAAATAATTTAAAACTTTCCATAAAAATACTTCAGCTTCTAGTACAGGTTGCCAGGTCACCTGGATAAAGGAAAGAAAGAGTTCCAAGATGAACATGTCCAAATGCCGTTCTTCCTCACCAGAGTCTTTTCGTGGGACTGGACTGATTTCGGCCTCCAGATGACTGCAAGGGCCAAACTGAGACATATTTTCTGTATATTTCATTTTTAGGACTCTAAGAGATTTGAAGGCATTGACTCTGACTTCAGAGAGCTGGCGTACGATGCTCAGAAAACCCCAAATGTGGTGGAAGCCACAAATAAGTCAGGTCTCTATGAAAAGCTGGAGGATATTCAGAGCAGGTGGGTTCACTCACAGCCCCTGCTGCGGGGAGGAAGCAAACTTTCTTCTCAGTCTCTGACCTTTATTAACTGCCTGCCAACTAGAGCATGCTTAGCCCTTACTTTGCCTACAGAGTTGGGTAATATAGGGTATGGTATCACTAGGGGGGTTGATATATGTGTTAACAGATGTGTCCATTCGCAAATATCCCTAGGAATTTTTAGTTCTTATGTTTGCATATATCTTACATATTACAAATATAGTTGTCCTTCAGTTTCCACTCAGAACTGCTCCCAAGACAGCCTGAAGATATTTCAAAGTCTGGTCAAGTTCCCTATGCAAAATATAATTGTATATAACCTGTGTAAGCCTCCCATGGGTTGTACCTCCCTCTGGCTTATTTACAATACCTAACTCAATATAAATGCTTTGTAGTGGTTATATTGTATTGTTTAGGCATTAATGAGCAAAACTGTTTGAATGTGTTCAAAACAATGTGAGAAGATTTCCCAAGTATTTTCAGCCTGTAGGTATTTGGACCCTCGGATGAGGACTCCCAGACACTGGGGGCTGACTTTATTTACATTTAGGTAATGTGTGTGCAGCCTGGGGACGTGCATATTAAACTGTGAGAACCTGTCTTCTGAGCCCTCAGGTTATGCCTGTGTGAGAAAGCCCTAGCAGAGTATCTAGACACCAAGAGGCTCACCTTCCCTCGCTTTTACTTCCTGTCTTCCTCTGACCTGCTGGACATCCTTTCCAATGGCACAGCCCCACAACAGGTAAGCTGGATAGCAGCTTCAAGTTCATCCAGATGGCTGGGACACTCCCAGCAGGAGTGTCCTCTTCCATGTTACCTTGGATATCTCTGCTCCCTTCAGCTTTCTATAAACACACACACACACACACACACACACAAAGAGAGAGAGAGAGAGAGAGAGAGAGAGAGAGAGANGAGAGAGAGAGAGAGAGAGAGAGAGAGAGAGAGAGAGAGAGAGAGAGAGCACAGTCCAGACCTTTCCCCATCAGCTGAAGCAGAAGTTGAGTTGCAAAGGAGCATGAACTTAAGCCTCCATCAGGAATGCCTTTGTGCCTTTGATCTAGCTCTGAAAAGACATCTAGTCAATTGTGGTCAATAGTGACAGCTATATAAAGAAGAATGATCTTCTGTCACAGGCAGGATGGCATGCATGGAGCTGGAGGAGGTGATGAGAAATGAGATAAGTCAGTCACAGGAAGACAAATGTCACAGATGGAGGTTGAAGTTGATTTCACCGAAGCAGAGACAATGGCAGTGGTCACCAGAGGGATGGAGGGATGACTAGTAAGTGATAGGCACTGGGTGTGTTGTGACTGGTGACTGAATAACTTCTAAAATTTTATAGCACAGCAAGATACCTATAGTATATAACAGTTTACATATTTCATATTTCCAATATAAGAACAAAGCAGTGTTTGATCTAACAGTCATACCAACCACCCCGACCTGATCATATTTGTTATGTAGATGTGGTGAAGGGTCACACCAGACCCATAAATCTGTACAATTATTATATGCATATGTATCAATTGCAAATAAGAAAAATGATACCTATAGTTTCCACTCTTCCCATACCCTAGTAAAAGAAGCACAATAAAGATATTTCCTGACCCCTCTTCTGGGTAAGCAGCTTAATGAATTGACTTAGAAGTCATAATGACACTCATTTCTTTTTTATCTAGATGTCTATAGAAATCAAAATTTATATTAATATGTAAACTATATTTTTGTTTATGTGTTGGCTTTATTTTGTTATTTTACTGCGACGCTTGATGGGACTTAACCCTGCCTGGAAACCATGGCTTCCGTTGTCTTGGCAGTTTTCTTCCACTAAATTTTAAAGCATTTCTATTACACTGATCCACTCCTGTCCCTTTGGGCTCGCCATACATCTGTAAACTGAGGTCTGCTGCCTTTGGCTACAGAAACCCTCTTCTCTTTGAGTGTAGACTTAGCTCTTGGTCCACTTCCTTGGCATTCTTCAGAACTTCTTTATTTAGTTTGCATGTCCGTTGAACCTTGAGTGCTGTTAATACTGCTGTGAACTGATTTTGAGCCGGTTCCCTTTGTTTCTTACCAGCCCATCTTTTATCTTGTGCTTTACGGTGCCTGCTTTCCTAATCATTATTTCCCTTTAGGTTAAAAACCTAAAGCATGGGGCTGGTGAGATGGCTCAGCGGGTAAGAGCACCCGACTGCTCTTCCAAAGATCCCGAGTTCAAATCCCAGCAACCACATGGTGGCTCATAACCATCCATAACAAGATCTGACACCCTCTTCTGGAGTGTCTGAAGATAGCTACAGTGTACTCACATATAATAAATAAATAAATCTTAAAAAAAAAAAAAACAAAACCCTAAAGCACGTCTGTGTTTTCACTCACTTTCACTCCTGTTTGCTCTTCTCTGGTCTCAGGAGAGGGCACTGGCTCCCATAATGAGGTCACAGTGGTAGCAATGTTCCCACCAGCTTTATATTCCTTTGGTCACATCTGTCCAGCTCACATGGCCCCTATCTTCACACCTGCATAATTGGTGTAACCTTCCTTCCACACTCTTGCCATTCACCCTTCTATGTCCATGCTAGAGCTGTCCCCTGCCAGGACCCAGACAACCACAATCAGCTTCCTGTACATCCTTAAACCCTTTGCCATGCCTTCCTTTCTCAGGTTCAACGGCACCTTTCCAAGCTCTTTGACAACATGGCTAAGATGCAGTTCCAGTTAGATGCCAGTCAGAACCCAACCAAGATAAGCCTTGGCATGTACAGCAAAGAGGAGGAATATGTGGCCTTCAGTGAGCCCTGTGACTGCAGTGGGCAGGTGAGTGACAGCCCTTTCCCCTCCTCATACCTCACCCCACCCCTTCCCATTCAAACCAAATTCAGTGAACATCAGTTTCCCTCAAGCCAGAGCTTGTGATCTGGAAGAGCAGCTTTCCTTGACTGGGGTTCACACTGGAGCTACCTCTGATGCCTGACTCTCTCTGAGAAAAACCTATGTCACCATTTCTGTTACTTCACTCAGGAGAAACCAACGCTCAGTGAAATGAAATGCATACAGTCACTGCAGTCAGCTATGAGGGAATTTTCAGACTATTGACAGTACAGAACATGGTAAGATGCCAACCCTGAAGTACTCCACGGGGGAATCTGGAACTCAGAGGCCTTCTTCCAGAAGAAATGCCCTTCTCTGAGATGTGTCTTCTCTGCAAATAGAACCCAGAATTATTTCCTCCCATAGTTCTTTTCCTCGGAGAGTCCACTATACACTCTTTCTCTAAGAAAGTCCCACTTCACCTCCAGGCCTCTCACATCTAATGGCAGGCACATGAATCATAGGACAATTCCTTCCTTACACCCCACCCTGTCCTTCAGCAGCAAATGACAAAAAGTAAAGTCTTACTCTGCTCATTATTTATAATGATATCACCAAGCATTGTCCCTGAGGGAATGGTGCTCACTTCCCATGAAGAGTAAGGCCTAAACAAGAAGATCTTTCCAAAGTTTCTACAGAGAGAAATTCTCCCATCAGAAAATAATCCAAAGTTCTCAGCTAGATAGAAGTGGCTGGCTACCTTGAGTTCTAATTCAGAATAGGCACTTTTGTGATAGACTAAGACCAGAAAGCATTCAACTGAGAAATGCAAACCCAGCTAACTCCTTTATGCTATATAGACCAGTCCGTGAGAATCAACTAAATCTGCTTCAATCCTGACTTGGGGTTCTTTATATAGCTCTAATTAGCATTCCACCACCCCTTCACCTGTTGCCATTTTCTTCTGTGTTTCACATTAGCACATTAGCCTAGCTCCCACTCATGACATTCAAGATTATAATCGCAAAAACGTCTGCCTTTGCCTTCTGGATCTGACTTGTATACAGTGCTGGAGCTCCATTGTTTCCACTCCTTCAGGCTGGCTGCAAGAAAACAGTGTCAAGCAACCCTCCTCAGGCTTGTGAAGTCTAACCCAGAGCTCTTCTTCCAGGTTGAAATATGGCTGAACCGTGTGCTTCGTCACATGAAAGCCACCGTGAGGCATGAGATGACAGAGGGGGTCACTGCCTATGAGGAAAAGCCCAGGGATCAGTGGCTGTTCGATTACCCGGCTCAGGTATTTTCCCAAGTGGACCTTCCTGGGCTTCTGTACTCATCTGTCTTTCTCTTCCAACAACCTCTGAGAGCCTTCTGAGGGTGAAGGACCTCAAACTATCCACTCTGTGCCTCACAATAGGAAAGGCTTGAGTCCTAGACTAGTGTGAGGACCAGAAGACAAAGAGCAGAGACATTGACAGCCATGATTGATTTCAATCATTGCTTTGGAAAATTTGGATTAAATATCTGTATACATTCTTATAAGAAGAAAGTATGAGCAATTAAAGTCTGAATACTCTTACACTGAATATGCCAGATTTTGCTGACTATGAGGGGAGGCCCAACAGGAGACAAGATGAGTCAACTTGCCCTGCTGGTGTTCATAAGCTTCTGCAGATCCTAGGCACTTGTAAATATGGCTAGTGGGATCACAGGGTAGGCTCAGGACTCTCTGAGCATCTACAACTGGCTAGTGAGGTCCGAGACTATCTTCCTGAGGATATATTTAAGACAAGCAGAAGAGCAGAGAGGAATAGAGAAGAGCTGGGTATGACTGAAGTTGGAGGGGAGAGAGCAGGAAGCAGCTGATGGAGTCCATCTGGGAAACTGGAAGCCAGTTCTTACGAACCACATTATCTTACGAACCACATTATCTTACGAACCACATTATGGAGACCGTCTTGATCCCAATTTTTAGCTGAATTCTGCCCATGTTTCTCAAGAAGGTCTCAATTAAAAAAATAAAATAAAAAAATGAAATTTTTAAATGACTCTGACTTCAGTAAGCAGCTCTTCTTGCATCATAGTAATAGGGTACTACTGGTATTGATCTAGCTGGGTGTTAGGGACTAGTAGAAGTAATTGAAACCATGGAATTAGATGAGAGTGGTGGTGGGTATTTGGTGGAATGAGGAGAGGGTATGAGCACCAATCTCTGAACATCACCAAGTGCCTGAGAAACTAGGAGGGGACAATAAAGAAAAGGAGCAAAGAATCTTTTTAAAAGGCAAGTCCAGGCCACAGTCATCATGAAATTACAAATGAGACCTTGGTAGCAGAAGAAGAAATTGCCAGTTACTTCTAAAAGATCAGACGAAGCAAGGATGACGTTTATCTATCCCTGGATGACTTAATGAGGCCATTTCAGCAGAGAACAATGGATCAGGTCACACGGAAGTGAGTAGAAGGGTCTGAAGAAAACAGAAAGGATGGGGTGTGTACAAAGAGCATGGAGAAATGGGGCTGTACGGAGAAATGTGTTCCATCGGGCCTTCTGATAAAGCACCATTGGAGATGATGCGATCTCATAAGAAACCACAAGTTACCTAATGGATGGGACAGCTTACAACAACTATTCCTGTTTCATGAAGAGAATAACTCCCATGAGGCTTCCTAATAGCAGAAGTCCTGTATTAGGATTTTGAGCTAAAAAAAAAAAATCATGCCTCCTGCTAATAAATGTAGATTATCTAGAACAATGTCTCCAAAGTCCAGTGGAACTACTGATGAGCAATGCATCTAAATCCTCCACTATAAATAATCAAAAGGATGCATTTTTCCCATGTACAAGTTTGCAGTCAACAGAAGACATGTTGATTCAAAGCCCACTTTCCATGTTTACTTTTAATCTCTGGCAAATACACGCACAGTGACCATATTGTATCTTGTACTCACCTGTCCTTCAAAAGTGCTCATTTTCAGGTTGTATATTTTGAGAGATTAAAGATGTGGTGAAAATATTAAGAACCAGCAAATATATACCGGTGAGTTAGAGTACTTGGGTCACGAAAAGATCAAAGGCTGAGTGTCTCTGAGACGCTCAGTCAGTTGGCTGTACTCACACGTGTGGCAGAGGTACTGTCTTTGGGAAATGAGAGGTTATGCCTGTAGCTATTCCTAGAAACCGAGCCATCAGCCCGAGCAAGCCTTTGGCTGTTCTCAACTGTGATCCAGCTTTCAAGAGCAGGCTGTGCCCTTCTCATTTGTGTTGTAATTAGTTCACATCTCTGAGGACTTGGAGCATATGGTTGCCTTAGTCAATGATCAGGAAAGAGGGAGGGAAGGGGCCTGTCACCCACACAGTCACATCCTGAACTCTTGCTGCGTTGTGAGCGGGTTGCTTGGAAACAGCCCCTGGTAATGGCTTTACTAAGTGGCTCTCGGTACCACAGGTGGCTCTGACCTGCACTCAGATCTGGTGGACGACAGAGGTGGGCATTGCGTTTGCCAGGCTGGAGGAAGGCTATGAGAGTGCCATGAAGGACTATTATAAGAAGCAAGTGGCCCAACTCAAGACCCTTATCACCATGCTCATTGGGCCACTCTCCAAGGGGGACAGGCAGAAGATCATGACCATATGCACCATCGATGTGCATGCCCGGGATGTGGTAGCCAAGATGATTGCTCAAAAGGTAGGCATTGTATCACAAGGTAAGTAGAAACTCCATCTGGACAGCTCCAGTATATCTAAGCCCTGGGTCTGCACATCAGCTGGCTGAGGAGCATGGTAGTTCCTGCTACCTTTCAAACCTTCCAGCACATCAGTATAGGGGTAGTCCTTGATTTATGGTGGCTCAGCTTGTGGTGTTTTGACTTTTTGGAGGTAGAAAAGCTATATGCACTTATTAGAAACTATGCTTTTATTACAGGGTATAATGAATAACATGAGCTATTCAAAACAATCATGTAATGGACATTATGTAAAGTGGTTTGATCAGACTATAGAGTAATGAAAATACTTTCACTGTGGAAGGGAGCTATGTTGTTTAATAGGCTAAGTAGATCAAATTCATTTTCCACTTAAAACGTTTCAATCTGTCGTGAGTTTATTATCAGGATGTGACCCCCATGTAAGCAAAGAAGCATCAGTAATCAGAACGGCCTATGCTTTTCTATGCTAAGGGTCAGAGCATCCTGCACTCTCTAGTATCAGATAACATCCAAGCGGCCCAGAGGCCTCCATTCCTGTGAACACAGGGCTACCTATCTGTAAAGCACTATAACTCACCCACCCGATCTGTCATTCCTCCTTTAGGTTGACAATGCCCAGGCTTTCCTCTGGCTGTCACAGCTCCGACATCGTTGGGATGATGAGGCCAAGCACTGCTTTGCTAACATCTGTGATGCCCAGTTTCTATATTCCTATGAGTATCTGGGAAATACACCTCGCCTAGTGATCACGCCGTTGACTGATAGGTTTGTGCCGGTGCCAGCTACTCATTGGTCTCTCTATTTCTGGTCAGGCTAACCAGCAGTCATCCAGAATCAAGGTCACCATAATTTTCTGTCTGTTTCACATAGCTTCGGGGTTGGGGGGGGTAGGGGAATCTTGCCTCCACATAGCAGTAGTAAAACACAACTAAAAAGAATGCTAAGTAGTCTTCTTAGAACAAGCTTCAAAGCCGATCTCTGAGCCATGAGTTTCTTGAAGAATTACTGAGGCTGTGAGGCACATCGAAACACCTGATCCAATACATTTCAGCTGCTTACCCATGCCAAAAGTGACCTCACATTTGGTCTTCCCAACTGTCAAGCATACCTCACATGAGTCACCCAACTCCTGAGGATAAGACAGTAATTCCAATGAGAAGGGGCTGAGAAGTATCTGAGGTGGTAAAGTGCTCACCGTGCAAACATGAGACCCTGAGTCAGTCCCCAGCTCTCATGTTTGAAAATACATACATATGCATTCTCCACTGGCACATTATTCATCACCTCACTCTCAGAATAAAATACTATAAGGAACATATGTGCAGCCATTAAAATGTTTTCAGTGTTTCAAGAGAACATATTCTCTACCCTTTACCCTGTTCCATCCATGAATGAATTCAAGCCACACACTGAGCTGGCCACTGATATTTCCAGATGACTAAAATATTCCCTATCTTTAAATACCAATCCTAGTGGGAGAAATTAAACACATGCAGATAAAAATTTAAATAGCACAAGGAGGGAAAAAGTACTAGACCTCAGACTCAACTAAGACTCAAAGCCATTGGCTGTGAATTTCCAGGGTTGGGACACAGAATATACCCTCTGAGCACAGAGGAGCCCCATCAAAGCAGGAAGAAAGCAATGCCTAGAAGGGGTTGAGCAACAATAAAAACCAAGTGCCTGGTCTGGACCTTCAGGGCATGCTGGACCCAAGGGAGACTGTCAGGGTGGCCATCATGCAAAATCTGTGTCTGTCTCTTGCTGGTAAAAGGGACTCTAGCATCTGTTTCGTTTGTCTGGAGTTTTAAAGACATTGTCTCTCTGGAATGTACTATATCGTTCTGGTTGGCTGTGAATGTGTGACAATCCTTCCTCAGGCCTGCACCACCACACACAGCACATTTGTAGGTTGTCAAATAGACCTCTTCCCCCCCCCACACACACACCAAGTGAAAGAACTATATGTAATGATTACTGGAATGTTACAAAGCAAGGTCATGGAAATGAGAGACCTTCGGGAAAATGCAGACTCCTGAGTTTGGGAAAGGCCACCAGTCACCACAGTTGGACTAGGAATGTAAAAGATGTGTTCTTTATCCAATACGTGATGATGAACATTATACCTGGCAAAATTTTATCCAGCAGTGAAGTGGGGATGAAGAGAAGAGGGCATGGGGCAATGTAATGAGATTTTCTCTGGAAAGAGTAGCTCACCGGAGTAACAAAGGTAACAAGAGATTGTCACAGACTGGGAGCTAAATGAACTCTGTACCATGGTTTTATTTTCCTTAATTTTCTCTTCTTCGTGTGTGTGTGTGTGTGTGTGTGTGTGTGTGTGTGTGTAGGCTCACATAAAAGACATCTTTAAATATTATTATTCTGCCATTTTCTACCTTTTTCTGTTGTCTTGGATTTGAGGATTTTGGGGTTGGGTTGGGTTGGTTTGGTTTGGTTTGGCTTGGTTTAGTTAGGTTTGGTTTGGTTTTGAACAGGGTCTCTCACTGACCTGGGAACTTGCCAGTATGCTAATCTGTCTGAGCAGCTCCAGAAATCCACCTTCTGCTCCCTCCCCAAAGCTAGAGTTACAAGTGCATACTACTATACTTGGGTTTTTTTTCATGTGTATTCTGAGGATTGAACTCAAGTCCTCATGCATGCAAGATCTTGTCTTAGGGTTTTATTGTTGTGAAGAGACACCATGACTAAGGCAACTCTTATAAAGGAAAACATTTCATTGGAGCTGGCTCACAGTTTTAGAAGTCAGTCCATTATCTTCATGCTAGGAAGCATGGCAGCCTGTAGGCATGCATGGTGCTGGATGAGCCGAGAGTTTTACATCTTACTCCAAATGCAGCCAGGAGAAGACTATTGTGTTTTACACTGAGCAAGCTTGAGTCTATGTATCACCTCAAAGCCCTACTTCTGCAGTAACATGCTTCCTCTAACAAGGCCACACCTCCTCTAATAAGGCCACATCTCTTAATAGTGCCACTTCCCATTGGACCAAGGATATTCAAACCATCACAGTGTTTTACCAACTGAGCCATCCCACCAGCTCCCTAGCTACCATTTTAAGTGGTATCGTCTGTCTTATAGTCAAATCCTTACGTTTCCAGATATCGGATGAACATTTTCAAGTGACCTAAGCTAACCACTATTTATAGAACTGGGAAAGTATAGATACCTAGCATCCTCTGTGAATGAAACCCTCTTGCCTTGTTTGCCTCCAGGTTTTCCACATTCTTCATTCATTTTCAAGCCCAGTTTGAAAAGTCTCTTACACCCAGACTCCCACTCAGGTCATTCCCTTTTCATTCCCCTGACTCCATTTCTGTGTGATCATCACCAGGCTGCATCCCTGATCTCCGTAGCTCCCCGCTGCACTTCAACTAAAGCCTAAAGTTTTTGCAGGACATGATAATCCCTGCCAATTCCCCTACTCCTCTATCCATTTACTGTCTTCAAAACCTCCTTTCTACTCATCACCAGAGGTTCAGTCCAACTTGGAATTTCATGCCTGGAGTTTCTTCCTCCAGTCTGTCTGTCCCACCATGGCCCCTAATCCTTCCCTGGCCACCATTTCTAAGAAGCAGCCTCTTCCGTCTGATGTGCACATATACCAGGCAGTCCTAATCAAACCTCTTGGAGTCTTTCTCCTAACTTCCCCTGCCTTCTGAAGTGATCCATTTGTCTGCTTGCTTTCTCTCTGAGATCAAGGACTTGCATCTACCTTGGGTGTAAAATCACCAGCACCTAGCATCATTTACTGAATTAATAAATGAATGAATGAATGAATGAATGAATGAATGATGGCTAAAAGTGGAAGTTGGCAATCATAAGAACAGGCAGCATCAAGGAGAAGTTGACCTGGGGTTTTACTTGGACTGGGTTACCTCTGGGGCTCCTCCACTGTGAGATGAAGGAAGTTTTCGAGATTCAAGGTACATTAAGGCTGAATTCTCCCAAACCTCTTTTACAATTGTGACTCTCAGTAAGACATCCATCATTAGAAAGAAATCTGGCAGCACATTTCTTTTTACTGTGAGTTTTCTGGCTTGCCATGGAATATGAGCTAATAGTTAGGGAAATTATACCACTTGAAACAGTATAATGAAGCCATTACATGTTTGAGCAGTTTGATTAATGTCTGTCTCCTACTCTAGATGGCATGTCCTGTGATAGCCTTGACTTTGGTTTGCCCTGCTCTGCTCTCAGAACTTAACACTATGCTTAGCCATAACAGGCACTCAGGAAGGACTCCCTGAGCCCATGCAGGGAAATAGGTTCTGAGATCTGGGGCATGGATGCTGCTTTCATATAGCATTCGGAGCTATACTTTCCTTCCCTTCTGCTGACCCATCAGACACATCATTTTGAGTCATGGGAAGTATGAGACTCCCATATCCCTGGCTCTTGGCGCTTGCCTGAAAGCTGAAGAAGAGAATTGCTACTCTGGGTTGAGATGACCCTGGCACCCTTGTGCCAAATGTCTTTGGGAGGGTGGGGAGAGTAATTTGGTAATGAATTGTTTCTAAAACATGGGTTTATCCATTTATCCCCTCTCCTCTGGAATATTGCAAGTAACAACTTGAAAGGAGGATTTGCTGAAAATATTGGTGAATGTGATATAAACTTTGACCTCGTTTTGCACATTAGATGACTTTCTGACAGTCTATGTGGTTGAATATTTACATGAGCTCCCCTTTCTCATTACCTTCCATTATTATCTCAAGAAATATTTTACCCAGTAAAAAAGGAAGAGACAGAGGAGGAGGAGAAGGAGGAGGAGGGGGAGGTGGAGGAGGAAGAAGTGGTAAAGGAGGAGGTGGAGGAGGAGGAGAAATAAAATTGGTCTCCACATAGGAAGTCACATTTTAGAAAGCATTCAGCCCTTACTTGTGTGTAGCATCAGGACGTTTAATTCACTCCTGCCAGAAGAATTAATCAAATGAACAATTGATCCATACAACCTTTGCACATTCATTAAAAGCACACCCGTGTACAGTACATCCGACTGGTTCTGCCCCTGTCTTTGGAATTTCCTACTGTCTGGATGGGACTTGAATATGTAAGTAGGCTCAGTCGCTGTCACAGGACTTAGGTGCAGCACTAAATTGAGGAACCAAATGGAAATGTTTTCTCAGGCTGAACAAAAGCAATTCTTCTGGGTTGTCCCTTAGCCTTGGGTGAGCTCCTTCCGTTCCCCTCCCATTTTCTTCCCTCCCCTTCACACAAATGCTCCTTTCTGCCCTGTACTATATTAAGTAGTTTTAATCAACTGCTTATCAATTTTGAGCACCTCTTAATTTCCCTGGAAAAACTGCACATAGGTGAGATATAATTGATGCAAGAGTCTTTGAAGGTGATTTGCTGGACAAAGACAGAGCCAGCGAGTACCTGGAACTTTTTCTTCAGTGTGTCTGTTAGAGAAACACTAGTAGTTAAAGAAGGGAAGCCAAATCACCCAGAGGTGACCCATCACTGTTGGCAAACTTCCTTCTGAGTGTGGGTTCTGAAGACAGAGACTGAGATCATATTGTGAGCTGTTATGAGACGTGGGGGATTTCTCATTTTTCTTAACACCGTGTTGTAAAAATCTCTTCTTTGAATATGGCAGCCGTTACCATCATCTACAGAGCAGCTTAACCACTTGCAAGGCACCCTCAAGCTCTGGTCTGCTGGCATTGCCTCCTTGATCCACCTCTGATCCAGATATCTGTAGTTCTGCCCCAACTGCACATGCTAAGGTGATGAAGTCTATAGATTGTGAAAGTTTAACTCCAGGGGAGAGATTCCATCTCTGCAGCTCCTGGGAGTTGTTATTCATGCTGAGGTGAGACTCTCTGGCTCAGCTGCTTCACTCCTGTAAGTAACGCTTCACCCACTCTCTAAGTAGACCCAAGAAGTACATTGGTCTATCAAGTGGAATGTCAGTAACACTGTATATGGTCTGTCATTGGAGCTTCATTGGGTAGGTAGACATCTGTTCACATCTCCACATGTGACATCCATGCAATAACTGGATGTATATTCTTGGGGTGTTCTAAAATACTTCAGGAGTGCAATCATAGTCTGGTTCCAAGTGCCCCATAGTTTATGTAATGTAATCATGTGGTGGGAGCATTCAGTTATAACAATAAAGCCTCATGAACCCCTCTGAATGTTCTTCCAAGGTTCTTACCATTCGTTCTGAGATGATAACGATGAAAATAAACAAATGGTACAAACTTGCATTTCATCATCTGTGCATGTATGGGTGAGTGCTCATGGAGTCCTGAAGTGGGTGTCAGATCCCTTGGAGCGGTAGTTACACGTGGCTGTAAGTCCTATGACATAACATACATGCTTCGATCCTATGTCCAGTCTCCTGGAAGAACATGAGGTTACTCCAGCCACTGAGCTATTTCTCCAGTACCCTTGTTGGTTTTGTTTGTTGAAAATTAATGTCCCTGCCCTCCCTGGTTTCTGAAAGTGTTCAGTGCAGGGTACATTAAATAGCTTTATGTATTGCTTTAACGTCCCAATTCATTTTGCTGGTCACACTATATCTCCTTTGGGTTTGGGCCTTAATTACTTCCAGGCTTCCGAGTAATGTGTTGATTGGCCACTGGACTTTCTTCCACTGAGGGTTACACTGTCACCACGCTGGTTCTTTATAAATTACTCTTAGGTTTAGAAAGTCCCTATCCAAAGAGAAAGATAATATTTAACTCATATCTTTTGCTAGATTGTTTTATTTTCCGTTTGATTTAACCTCTTTGAGTTCTTTGGTAAATGTTTTGACTGTTGAGAACAGTGAGTAAAAATATTGTTTCATCAAAACATTTTTAATTACAAGTGATAGTAGCCCAAATTAAACTTTTAAAGGAAAAAGGAAGTATTGTTCAAAGCTGGAAACTGTCCATCGGCAGGAGCATGGTCGTCTCTCAGCCCTAAACAAAAAAGACCTCAGGGCTGGAACCCCATGGACACAATCGTCTGTGCATTTGGTCAGTGGCAGACACTTGGACTGTCTCTACTTGTGGACATTATCACAACACCAATATGAACATTTTTCATGCAAGTCTGGATTGTGAATGTGGGTTTTGCTTGGATGGGGGGACTTATTAGGTCTTATGCTCTTTCATGCTGGACTTTGAGAAACTTCCAAATTGTTTTTCCAAAATGGGTGTACTATTTTAGACTCTCACCATCATCGAGTGAGCATCCCCGTTTCTCTGGCTCCTTGATGGTGGTAGTCATTGTTGACTGACTTGTTGCAGCAGCCACAGTGGTCAGTGTGGAGGGCTTGCTCACCCAGAACATAGTTTGCATTTTCCAACTGCTTAAAAATGTCAAGCAACTTTTATCGTGTGCATTGTACTGTTCAAGTTTCTTCTTCAGTATAATAACATGTTTATGTTCTTATGGAGCTGTGAAAAGTCTTTGCAGGCTCTGCATGCATATATTACATATATGCTTCCAGACATGGTATCCTAGTCTGTGGTGTATCTTTTCATTTTCTTCATAGCGTCTTTTGAAGTTCAAATGTCTCAGATTTTGATGCGGTCTAATGTATCATTTTTATCAACACTTAATGCTTGGGTATTATTGGTTTGGGTTTTTGTTTTGTTTTGTGTTTTTTTTTTCTTGACATAAATTATCTTAATTTATTTTGTGAGTATGGAAAATTTTTACATATTTATTTTTCATTTTTCCCATTTAATTTCCAGATTTAGAAATTCCAGGCACTTTAGTTGCAAGTATTTCGGGCTTTCTATGTCACTTCTGGCATTTCTTTTCATATGTGAGACACAGAAATCATGCAACTCCATCATTACCACTCCAGTCTAGTTACAGGCACGCTGCTCGTTAAGCTAGAGAGATTGCCCCAAGGATAGTTGGGATGTTTGTGCCATTTCTTCCCATCCTATTTTGAGAGAGACACTTCCTAGATTGTATAAGCAAAGAGAAAGTGCATCTTAGATGGAAAAGACCTTATAACCTAAGCAGATGCAGAATTGTATTTATGGTAAATATGAGGCATTAAAATGTAAATATTATAAGGGAAAAGGAAAATTTGTTCTAGATTGAAGTGGATGCCATTTTTCTTCTCTCCATGCTGCCTCTCATGGTGAGGTGTTGGAACCTGTTAAAGTCTCTGGCTCTTTTACATGGTTCACCCTCTTACTACATCCCCCCAGTTCACCGTGTTCACAAGTGTTGGAGGGCAGCTTTGCATTTGTTTTTCTGAAGACTAACTTCTTCATATCTGGCACATCATTTTTAATACTTTATTAATAATTCCATACAATATATTTTGATCATATTCACCCCAACTCCTCCCTTTAGCTCCTCCAAGACTCACTCCTCACCTCTCTACCCCACTACCAACTTTGTGTCCTTTTTTTCCCAAATCCATTTTGTGCTATCCTATACTCGTGGGCATAGAGCATCATTTTTAATTACTAAAATTGTTTAGAAATGTAGTCCTGGTTAAAACCAGTGGGTAGCAAAACAAAAAGCTATGACTGTGAGAAGGGGGCCTAGAGGGAAAAGGGCAGGTGTGTGTGTGTGTGTGTGTGTGTGTGTGTGTGTGTGTGTGTGTGTGTGTGAAAGTGTGTGTGTGAGAGAGAGAGAGAGAGTGAGAGAGAGAGAGAGAGAGAGAGAGAGAGAGAGAGAGAGAGAGAATGGAATGGGAGGAAATAGAATGCACTATGTATATGCATGAAATTGTCATAGAATAAGAAGTGAGACCAATGAAAATGTTTTGTTTATCTTCTACATGTTAAGCCAATTCTTAATTCAAATTACCAATAATGATATTATTAAATGTTGGGACGACTGAATCCTGGGCGTGTTGATTGAGGTCTTGCTCCATGTAGAGATTGCTGTACCACTTCAATTCCTCGGTTCTCACCGTTGTAAAACCCCCTGTTCTTTGCCTGTGTGTGGAAATGGTGACAACACTGAAGTCATTTCTACAGTCGTGTGTCATTCTATGGTAGGTTAGTGAGCTTTCTGTCACTGTGACAACAACCTCAAGAAAATCAAATTGGAAGAAGAAAGATATGTTTGGGCTTCTGGCTTCAGGGGTTTTATTCTTCCTCACCTGGACATGATGTTTTGGTCCTGTGGCAGCACAGGGCATTGTGGTGGAAGAACATGGTGGAGAGTGCCTCATCGGCTCATGGTGGATCATCTCCCACCTGCACAAGGAAGTAAGAGCAGATAGAAGCTGCTTGTGTGTTTAAAAAGATGGACTAAGGAGACCACACAGGGCCCTCTAGAGTAGGTATCTGTCTCAAAGATGACAACATGTGACTGGCTAGGTCGTCGGGGCATCTTGACAGTGTCTCTTTCAGCAGATAGCCTCTGCCTGCTTTGGGCTCTTCTTATTGCCCATTCTAAAGTCCCCACTGATGGTGTTTTAGCTTCCATCAGATGGCCCAGTTCCCTACCCTTCTATATAGAGGGTGGATTTACTGACTTTGTAAATCTCTTTTCGTTCTGAGTTCTATTACTATGGATGGAAATGACAACATTCTGACATTTCCCAAGTGCCCAGAAACTCAGTGTATCCTCAAAATAAGAGTTCCAAATATTTTGCTCTGATGGCGTCTTTTTTCGCAACAGGAACTCTGCTTTGTGAAACATTGCCTTTATAGACTTCCAGATTCTGTGTGGATACTGCAACTCAAGAGCAGAGGCCTAGCTCTGCCCTTCAGCTATAGGAAGAGAGGTATGAGAGGGAAGGTGGTGGTGTGTATCTGAGTTGGGCTTCTGATGGTTCAGGCAGATGCCTTTCCTCCTGGGTATGGAGTTTTGAGCTTCGGTGACTGGGAGAGGTGGTAGGTACAGGACCAGTCTGGAACCAGAAACCAAGAGATGAAGAAGCTAGATGTAGGGCTCTGTGAAGGGCTGTCTAGAGTAGTCAAATGGCAATAAGGACCAAGAAAGATGATAAGAGAACCATCCCGCTTTATACACTCACTTCACCTTACTTCATGGTCCATCCAGGGCTCAATGCCCATCATCCTGCCCCATGGCCTGTTTCATGTTCAATGTCCCAATTTCTCCAGGGAAAGTATAGTCAGCCAATGAGCCTGCATGACCAGGGGTTAAGGCAGAACGTATCCCAAATCCCTGTGATCAACTAAGTCAGTGCCCTCCATTTCACAAGCAAACTAGATGTGAAATGATTCCAACCTACTTCTCTCTATCCAGGGAAACTGCCCTCCTAGGTTTTACTCCAAGGCCAAAACAGAAATGGGAAATTGATTAGTGGAGAATACAGAAGTTTAAATGTGAGTCCCTTTGACAGTATGTTGGTGCTGAGCTCCATCCAACCAGTAAAGGCTTATCACCATCTGGCAGGGAAGATACTGTCTCAGTCAGTCACTTGTCACCTGAAGCATCAGATATTGAATGGGGCAGATAATACTGGGCACTGCTTCTATCGGACTGAGCTCATGAGTAGAGTCTATTGATTCACTAGGTATGGAAAAATTAGACCTTCAGTACAACTTAACAGACGTATTGAGGTATATTTTTAGTGTCTTAAAGGGTACAATTCAATTGAACATATCTTTTATGGTATTGTGGTAAATCTCTGCTCCCACCCCAGCCTCTGGCAGCCACTGATTTGTTGGCTATCTCTATCATTCATTTCTAGATGTTTCATACAATCTTTTTCTCTGTCTTCTTCCACTTGTGGAGCATGGCAATGAAGATTCATGTGTTTTGTGCTATGTTCGCACCTCCGTTTCCTTCCTATTGCCCAAGAGTGTTCTGATGCATGGATACTGCATTTCGTTTATCTATCCACTCTGGATGGGCATTTGGTTTTCACTTAGTTTTATTGATATGAATATTGTGACCATGATTGAGTTCTATAAATGAGTGGGGAAACTGCCAGGAAGGGAATTTCTGAATTATATGAAAATCCCTTCTTTTGAAGAAACTTTTAGCCTGTCTTTCAAAGTGACTGCACCAAGTAACATTCCTACCAGCAACATATGAATCTCTCCTTTCTCTTTAATCCTTGCCATCATTTGTTATGGACATATTCTGTATTATAAACGTAATGCATCTTTTCTGGGCTTTTTATCCAATGAGCACAACTAAAGGGGACTGTGAAAACTATGAATACTTTGAATACCTTAAATAATTGTGTGATTAGTGGGTGTGTAGGTAGAGTGTGGTATGTGTATGTAGTATTGTGTATACATGCATGTATAGTATGTGAAGTGGGAATGTATGTGCAGTCTGTTGGGTGTGTGTATTTGTGGTGTTGTGTGTATACATGTATAGTGTATGAATGTGTGTATGTGCAGTATGTTGGGTATGTGTGTATTTCTGTGTGTGTGTATACATGTGTGTGTATTTCTGTGTGTGTGTGCATACATGTGTGTGTGTGTGTGTGTGTGTGTGTGTGTGTGTGTATTTGGGTCCACATGTCATTGGGTAAACATTGTCCCCTTCTTTTGTGATAAGGTCTCTCTTACTGAATGAACCTGAAGCACACCATTTCAGTCATACTGGCTGTCCAGTGGTTATGAAGGATCCTATGTCTCCACCTCTCTACCCAACATACACATGTGCATGCACATACTACCCAGTCCTGGGAATACAGGCATGTCTCACCAACACCCGTATTTCACATGGCAGCTGAGGACCTGTACTTGGGTCCTCTTACTTGAGCAGCATAAGCACTTTACCCACTGAGCCATCTCCTCAGCTCTAACCGTATTATTAATCATAAAGCTGATTTTACCCGATTGCCATTGGTGAAGATAGTAACAGGAACACTAAATTGAATGATGATCAGTTTACTGGTGGAGTCACTGATGGTCTTCCTAAAGAGTCACTGAAGGCTTATATGTGCCTAGAGCTGTGCTGGGTTCTGAAGGTAAAACAATGAGCAAGAAAGTTATGCATCCTAATTCTTACCAGTGCAGATGTGAGAAATCTGTGTGATATACATGGTGGGCATTAGAGTGAACCAAGTGGGACAGGAGCTCAGCTAAGCAGCTTCCTCTCACTCACGCCGGTCCTGCTGGGGCTGAGAATACTTAGTGTATGGACTAATGTCTATCCCTAGCCAGGAGTCCCTAGCCATTGCCTAGACAGACGGGAATGGTAAATCATCTAGGTAGGCTTAGATGGGTGGCTTGGCTGGGGAGGAGAAGCCCAACACAGTGTCAGAGCACCTGGAAAGCAAGCGTTGCTCTGCAAAGCTTGGTGTGCTTTGGGGGAGAGCATCAAAGCGTTGAGAAGTGAATGTGGCTAGAGCAGAAGACGTGGTGGTCAAGGTTAGGATGGGCCAGCAAGGGGCCACAATGACCTACAGAAAGGCTGTAATGGTAATTTTAAAAGGTATGTAGTTTTTCTCGACCCCCTGCTAGGTCCCAGATGAATAAGACTGAGGCTGACTTATTTCATCAAGCTTTACTGCACAGTACCTGGGCAGTCATTGATCTATTTTAATCCTCTAAAATGATCTGACTACCTCCCAGGCAAAGTCCCCGAGATCCTTACATTTTAGTATTGGTCTGGCTCTCTGGGCTTCAGCGGAATTTTCTTGCCCTCCTGGTAGCGGACTCCCCCTTACTCTTTTCTCTCTCCCTCTCCCCTGGTTAGCAGAAGTCCCACCCAATTCTCTCTTCTGCCCAGTCATTGGCTGATCAGCTTTTATTGAAAAGGCAGAGAATAAATGGTACACATTGTTTACATAAACTTGAAACAGGAGATATTTGGAGTAAGCATTCCAATGCCATGTCTGGATTTCAATAAGACATGAGAGGAACTAGCAGAGAGACTAGCATTTTGAATAACACAAGGATAATCTTTACACAGTGCACCAACAGGAGGCGGTCGTGATCGGGTTGTTCTCTGGGAAGTTCAGGCTCTGTGGGGAACAGACAAGGGAGATGTTCTGGGTTTTCTTTCCTTTGTAGATGGGAAGTCAGGCCCACATATCCTTGAACTTCCATGTCTCGGATACCCAGCAGGGCCATCAATGGCACAGGTAAAAGAACTTTCCCTCCTACGTTTGCAGGTGCTACATCACTCTCACACAGTCTCTACACTTGACCATGAGTGGGGCTCCAGCAGGACCTACAGGCACAGGCAAGACAGAGACCACTAAGGACCTGGGCAGAGCACTGGGCATCATGGTCTATGTGTTTAACTGTTCTGAGCAGATGGACTACAAGGTATGAGCTTTCTCATCTTGGGGAGATATTGGGACTTGGGTGGCAGATCAGATCGGGTGCATGGTTTATCCATACTTGGTTGGCGCTACTTTCCCAGGAGATGCAGAGTCCAGACAGATTCCTCCTTACTCTTTCATAGTAGACTTAAGGTTGCTTTAACCCTTATTGGCCTCCTGTCAACCTCTTATGTAACCAAGAGGCACAGCTCTCAATACATTCTGACTCTCCTAATGAACTTGGTGAACAAATGGATCATTTGACAAGGTGGCTTTTCTCTTGTTGCCTGTAAAATGATGATACCAAGCAATGCCCCAAAGTCCTAAATGTACTGTCAGGTGGAAGGGCAGAAAGGCTTATGAGTAGCTGTGATGAAAACCCCTGTCTCCAGGTGATGGTTTTATTTGAGCTCCTCTGGAAAGAGGGGTGTTCTCCTAGGATATCATGCAAAGGCAGATGAGAATCCTGTAAACAGAAGACATCATCTGCAAGAGAGGCCTGCCAAAGGCAGTATAAAGACTATGTACTTCATTTCCTTCAAACAACTAATGTGTTCTAGTTTGTGTCCTGGAGAAAAGCCAGAGAAACAAAAGGCCCATGAGGTCACTTTCAAATATAGACATTCTACTCGCAAATGAATTAAAAACTCATTTTAAAGATACACAATAACAGCTTGCCCCACTGCCTTTAGACAGGGGTTTTTCTCATACTATATGTTTTTAATAAGGTACCTTATGTTTCCCTTGTAAAGAGAATAAACAGATAACGTGAATGTTTCAGAGTAGAAAAAAAAAAGTTATGCGAGATAGATCACATAAAATTTCATGTTTGAAAATACATTTAATATAGAAATAATTTTAGAGACTGCAGCTACTGAACCATGATTCTTTAGGCAACACTCATTTTCTGGAACTGGCATGGTTAACTTTAGTATATAAAGTTACAAGAGTCCTAGAAAGCCATGTTTTCTCATAGCAAACAAACAGAAGGGGCATCCAGACCTGCATCCAATCCTTCCCTGAGCCACTGCCTCTAAATTTGAGCACAGCTGTTTTTATTGATGAATACATTAAGATAATGTTTCTTTTCAAGACTGGAAGAAGTTTTTCTTTTCCTTTTTAAAGAAATAAGCTCAGCCTTAAGGATTATTTTGAGCTTCTAGATTCTTCTATAGTTAATTATTGGCAGGATTGCTGATATAAGTAAATCTCCCAAGGGAAGCATTATGGAAGACACACTCATTGGAACCTAGAAGGCGTGGCTTTTCATGCTGGAAAATCAGCAGATTTCTTCAAAGTCAAATCAAGCACAGCAAACAGAAAGAGAGGAGTTGACTCCAGGGCCAGAGATCATAAAGGCCATTTATCACAATTATTTCAAATTCAATTGTCCCCAAACCTACTGATTGCTCTAAAAGTACAGTATAAAAGAAAGTTTGCCCTTGGCTCCTCTGGGCTTTCCCTTAACTTTCAATCTTTGAGTCCAGGCCAGACACGAACTAGGGCGGTATCAAGAGGATAATGGTAGCCCAAAATGAAGGTGTTCATTTCCTATGTACCAAACATCATGGTAATCAGATAGCTTCACTAAATTGCTTCTGCAAGCCTTTCTCCTTTACTGTCCAGCTGTTTGGAAACTAAATTTAATCATAGAATGTTCCAGAAACAAAGTAAGTTGGTTTATTGGTTACTGTCATTGCTGAGAATATGTGGGACATTTGGGAAGAGAACAAAACAAATGAGGTTTCATCTTGCAGAACTGAAGCTGGAGATGCTCCAAAAGTAGCCACAAGGGAGTTTCCACCAGGGAGTGTCCTTGGGAACCCGAAGATAGGGCTGGTGAAGATTCCGAAGACAGACATAAGACTAGGGTGTCACTTAGTGGGAGAATACTTACCTAGCATGCAGAAATCCATAAGCCTCTGGGTTTAAGCTCCAGCAGAATAGGTCAGGTGATCAGGAAAAGGAAGGGCGGAAAGACTAGATACCAGGGGGATCCATGCAAAACACTTAGTAGAGGAATGTCTAGGGTACTGGGACTTATCTCTGAAGATGAACGGTGACAGGTTGAGATATTCTGTCTAGGAATCTCCTCAGCCACAAGTCAGTAGATGTGGCTCTTATGATGTTTTAGAAATTTTCCTCATGACTGGAGCCAGTTTCTTCAGGTTTGAGGAACAACCTAAATGTGTTTACCAGTGTCTAAGAATACTAAGGCCCCTGTTTAAACTCAAGCCTGCTGGAAAAACCCACAGTCAGCTGAGTCAAGAGTGGGCAAGGAACTATGGTTTTCAGTGAGGATACAGAAGGAACATGGCAGGACCCTGGGGGGACCCTTTGGATAATATAGATTAATAGATAGGTAGAACATGCTGATCAATAATTGAAAGATGATAGATATATGTATAAGTTGAATATAGCCCAATCTATCTAGAGAAACAAGACATTTATGGACTAATTGATAATAAGTCTAATTTTTTGCTGAAATGTCACAATCCTGGGCATGGATGAGTAACCTATAAACTCTAGGCCTCGGAATATTCCAGAACAGGAGGACAGACACAGTGGTTGCTGGTGAGGAAACACATTGAGGAGCTCATGAGACCCAAGGCTGTTTGAGTTCTGGGATGTAATACTTTAATACAGCATGGTCTAAAGCCTGGCTTTAAAGCCAGAATCTATTTCTAAGCAGCCAACATTCTTACCCCAGCCTTCATCAGCTTCACTCCTGACCTTCTCTCCTAGAGCCTGGCTGGGGTGAAGAGAGAAAGGAATGAGAGGTGGGTATAGCTGTCATGCATTTGGATGTCTGTTATGACTCTAACAATAATAGATTCTGCTTATGTTTCTCCAGAGTAGAGACTAGAACTAAGAATAGTGTGGTAGCCAAGAAGTCTTACAGATCACTGGGAGATGTACAGAGGGTCATGGGAATAGAGTATGGATGTCAAGGACCATAGGCCCTTCAAGCAGTGGGCTGCTGAAAGATCTGTGAGCTTTAAAATAGCAGGAAAGCAGAATCACACCAGGAAGCCATTGTGCGTATCCACATGAGCAGAAGCAGCTGGAGAGGAAATTGGAGAGATTGTAGGCAAACCCATAGGTCATTTTCTCAATTAGTGACTGATGTGGAAGGGCCCAGCTCATGGTGGGTGGTGCCTCAGCTGGTGACTCTGGGTTCTATAAGAGCAGGCTGAGCAAGCCAGTAAGCAGCATTTCTCATGGCCTCTGCATCAGCTCCCGCCTCCAGGATGCTGCCCTGTTTAAGTTCCTGTCCTGACTTCTTTCAATGATGAACAAGACTGTGGAAGTGTATGCCAAATAACCCCTTTCCTCTCCAGCTTGCTTTTTGGCCAAAGTGTTTCATCACAGCTACAATAATCCTAACTCAGATAACAGGTTAATGTAGCATAAACAGGGCCAATACATTGCTCTAAACTGAAGTAAGACTATGTTGGAATTCACTGTTTGGAAGAACAATTGAACATACAGTTCTATAGGTTCAGGGAAGTGTGTAATTCATCTACCCAACGTCACAGTACCATGTGCAGTAAATAGTTTTTCTACCTCTGCTCTACCTGGGTCTCATTCTCTCCCCCACCCCCTACCCCTTCCCTCAAAACATCTGGCAACTGCTGATCTTTTGGGTTCTCTTATGTTCGCCTTTTCTATCTGAGTTTGAGAGTTCTGGGGTTTAATAAGAGGTGTGGTGTGTTTTCCCTAGCTCTTTAAACTCTGTCCTACATCTAACCTTGCCTAGGTAACTGTCTGACTGATTCTGAAAAAAATGTTGCCTTAATCATCGTCTCTCATGCAAACCTCTAAAGACTCCTTGTAATAAATTCAAGGCTTTCCATTACTAAGACTTTCCTTAGTAATCAATTTTCCATCCCAAATGGCATCTTTACTTTTCTCCGGGCACATCATTATTTTGCTCGTTTTTCTTCCATAATCTTTTATCCTCCTGGACAGCCTTCCCCTCTCCTCAGCACACAGACACGAGTGTGCACTGCAGAGTGGACTCCGAAGCACCTTCTTCTGGGAACTCGTTATTCAGACTTCTGTCTGTCTGTCGTCTGTCTGCCTCTTTTTGCTTTCTCACTACTCCAATTTTGTTGGAGTATATTCTGAGAAGATCACAGGTGATAAGGGGAAGAAGGAATTGCAGCCATGTAACAAATTAATCTTGTTTCAGAAATTTAAAGTGTGTACATGCATATGTGTTTGGGTATATATGTTTGTGTATGCATGTTTGTGTAGAAAAGAAAGAAGGAGAGAGGGAGATATATATATCTATAATATATATATATATATATATATATATATATATATATATATATTAGATTAGACAAATGCATGCTCTCCTACTGACCTACCCTCACAGCCCATTAGTATATATTTAAAACTTGGCAAAGGTGGATTATGGAGTGTAGTGTCTCCCCAACTTTCTTGACAACAAAAATCCTTCTCTCAAGGAACAGCTGGCATTCCACAAAGCACATCTTGGAATGTGCTGCTGTTCTGCCATCTCATCTTCACTGATCACACTGGAGTACTCTGGCCCATTCCCCTCTGGGCTCTGTGACTCTGTGACAGTGCATTCTGCAGTCTTCAAGGGAACCAATACTTCTGTAGCGATTCTATTTGACTTGTATACCTTATTGCCAACACCTTCCCTCAAGTCCTTGCAGGGATCATATCCAGCAGCAGGTCCTATATACGCTAGTCATTTCAAAAGTGACCTCTTGATAGATGTCAGGACTCCCCTGACTGCATATCCCTGGCATTTTAGAGGCATCCTATAGCCAATGGCCTCCTGTACCTGCTCCCTTACCACTGGCACATTGCTCACTAGCTCCTCCTTAATGCCAGAGTTTCTTTTCATTTTAGGATAGAAATACAATCTCCCCTTTGAAATTCATTTCCTGCTCTCATTTCACAAGATTTGCCCGTCGTTGCCTCTAACTATTGTCAGTTGCTGACATTCCCAGCTCCACGTCAGCTGGGAAACCTGAGTGCTGCTGGGCCTGGGTTGAAGATACAGGCATTGGATTCCCATTAGGGTATGCCAAAGCCCGAACAGGTTATTTGTCTAAGTGGTGTAAGAAAAGCTATCTTTTATTCATTTCCTGGGATTTTGAACGCTCCAGAATGCTCTGGAAGAAGCCCTGATGACATCTTAAAGGGATTTCTCACTGCAGCATCATGGAAAGTTTGTTTGATACCATGACTTGTATTGTTACCCGTCACCTTCAAAAACACAATTGTTCTTGAAATTACATTGCTTGTTTCAGGGGACTGATGTGTCTCTAATTAAAGAGGCTGGAAAGTGACTATGGACAAGATTCTAAGATGTTGTCATCATTTAATCTTTTATCTGTTTCCTTGCAGTCCTGTGGCAACATCTACAAAGGCCTGGCTCAGACTGGTGCCTGGGGCTGTTTTGATGAGTTTAACCGAATCTCTGTGGAGGTCTTGTCGGTGGTGGCTGTCCAGGTATGGACTAGGAGGGGATGGGAGCCTTGCGGTCTTCATGGCTGGCCCTGTGGAAGTCGATAGCCTGTTGTTTTCCTTCTTCCTCAGCAACATTTCCTCCTCCTCCTTGCCATTCCATTCCCCTATCTCCATCCTTTCCCGCCAAATTTCCCTCCATGACCCCTCAAAGCATGTCCATTTCTAACTAGGAGAGTCTCCTGCTCTGTGTGTAAAGCAGGAACAGATATTATCTGTCCTACCTTCTTCAAAAAGGGGCACAGAGGATCAGCCAAGGAGGTGGATCCCAGCTGCTTGAAAACATGCACACTGCTGTAAAACCAGGGCTCCAGTTTCAACTCTTATATCTGTTATAGAAGCCTGTAAGCAAGTTGCCTCTCAGCCCAAACCACTCATTTATGTATAAGACTACAGTGTTACTTAAGTAAATGGCAGTACCCAATTCTAAACAAAATGAATACTTGAGACAGGTGTGAGCATTTCAGTGTTCTAGAAGGGATATGAATATCCACACTATAGAGTAAGATTCTGAAATATGCCATCTTAAAGCCATTCCCTAAAGGCTGACTGGAGAGGATGTGAATTAGGGTTAGGGGCCCATGGACAAAGAAAGGAAAACAGGAGAAAAGGCAGAGGGTGAATTCCTTTGCTAAGTCTCTTATGCCAGACACGGGTTTGTGTCCACATAAAAAACAGTCAAATATAGTTGAAATTTCCTCCCTTTTGGCTTATTTCTAGGGCATTACATGGCTAGCACTATTTCAAGAAAGAAAGAAAGAAAGAGGAGGGTGAAGAAGGGAGGGGAGAGGAGGAGAGGAACAGGAGAAAATAAGGAAGTAGAAGGTAAAGAAATAAAGAAGTGGGAGAGAGAATGAAAGGGAGGGGAGTGAAGGGGAGGGGGGAGTCTACAGCTATTACAGCTATGAGAAAGTTTATGATCTGGTTCCTGTATATCTGTGTAATTATAAATATGAACAATACTCACCTGGGCTGAGCTTCTCTTTTTTCTTTTTTTGGCAAGGATATGAAATAGAGGAAGGATTGGCATAAAAAGGGTGGGAATAGAACATCAGGCAGAGCAACCACATGGGAGAGACTGGCCAAAGCAGCTTTATCCCCTTCAGCAGAGTATATACCTACTTCTGTCTACATAACCTCCAGCTGTCACCCTTCTCATCCAACATGCTGTCCCTGTCACTGGAGGCTAAATGTGGAGTTTTGAGCAGAGAACTGAAGCAAGTGCAGAACTGGGGAGTGTTCAACCCTGTGCCAGCAGCTATTTAACAACACCATACCCCTGGGCTTCAGCTGCCACTTGCCCGTTGTGTAGTAGTCAGTCCTTTGGGCTCTCTTATCTGCCAGAGGCTACTCCAGAAACACTGACACCTGCCCCAGCTGTCCCTTAGTGGAGCTTCCCCATAGCAAGGTGCACTTTCCCTTGAGATTTGCTCTTCTCAGTGGGAGTCAGTGAAGGTCTGGGTGCAAGGCCCAAGGGTGATCTGAAAGCTCTTTTGCATCAGCATCTTGCATCAGCATCATTCTGCCTTGGCTTGGTAAGTTGGTATACTAATTTCTGCATGACTTGACAGAGCCTAGGAAGGAAGTATTTCTACCAAAAACCTGGAGCTGAGGATGTGGGTGAATGGGAGAGTGTGTGCCTAACAGACACAAAATCCCAGGTGTGACCCCCTGTAACTGTTCCTTCCAAAACCTACAGCCCATGGCACCAATTCATTCTATACCTGAAGGCCTTGTTTCTTTGGGCAGCCAATGGGGTAAATACTTATCAACACACCTCTGCCTTGTATAGATGGAAACTTGCTATTACCTAAACAGAAACCAAATACTCATGTTTTTGAAAGATACTATATTAGTCTTTTTCTGTGATTATAATGAAATACGTGAAATTGGGCAGCATATAAAGAAAATGGGTTCATTTGGCTCACATTCCTGGACTTTCAAGAACACATATCTGGTAATGACTTTTTGCTGTCAAAACCCCAAGATTCAATTATAAGCCCTGACTCAAATAACCTTGTCTAACTATAACCACCTCCTAACAGTTGGATCTCTAGGTAGCAGAGCTGGATCAAATTCCTTCTCAGTGTCTCATAACGAAGATTTAATTCCAATACATTAAGCCCTGAAGACAAAGTGAAACCATATCCATACTGTACCATATCATACCAGAAATTGAAAGTCTTTTAGCTGTTTCTACCAATGGGTGGTCATTTTGCAACTTGGAGTCAGGAACAGTGCCATAGAATGTCTCTGTGTACTGTGGGGACTAACCCCTTCCTGGGTAGCTTATGAGTGGCTCTGAAAACCTGCAGAGAAACTATCTTTTCTCTTCCTTGTTTCACTATCTTTTCCTTGTAGCAGTCACTGGACATGGCTCTACTTCCTTCTATTGTCCCATATACCTGGGGTTTCTCTTCCCACTTCTCCCACTGCAGACATCTGTCTTCCTGTCCCCTTTGCCCACCATCCTACTATTTCCATTCACCTTTATGTCTTCCTCTCCTCTCTGCATTCATGATTTCTGTGCTCTCTCCTCTGCCTGCTTGCCACGGTGTTTAGAGGACACCTCTTGCTCTTACCAGCCAGGCATTGCTGTTCCTGATTCCACTAAGGCCAGAACACTCATGATGCCTAATTCCATTGGTGGGTGTCTCAAGGTGATGCTCAGTGCTAGTGGCTTGCCACAGGCTGTCTCTGTGTGTGTCCAAAGGCATTCTTCTCAGCATGCCCCACCGAGAGCTCACTGAGCCAATCACAGTTCTTTTGGTGTAATAAGTTTTCAGTGATTTGATGTCTAAAATATTTAAATGAAAGATCTATAGATCATAGATGCTCGAGTGTGAGCATGATGGTCCCGGTAGGAGTCATGATAGCTATGGTGATGATGGTATAACTGGTGATAATGGCAATGGTACGGATGGTGATGGTGGTTGTGTTTGTGGTAGGAGTGATGAAGGTAATGGTGAATTTGGTGATGATTTTGGAAATTTTGTTAGTGGTGATGCTGATGGTAAAGAAAGTGGTGTTGATGATGGTAATGTTGATAAAGGCTGGTGATGATGATGAGGGTAGTATAGTGATAATGATTCCTATGGTTCTGGTGATGAAGATGATGATTATGAAGGCGTGTGATTACTATGTTGTTGATGGTGAGGATGGTGGTGATGGTGATGAGGGAGTGGTGGTGGTAAGGATGATTGCTGTCCTCATTTTAACACAGGAGGGTATGCGTTGGAAATAGTTATCTGTGACCCATGGGACAGGAGTGAATGTCCACACCTGCCTTAAACAGGCCTATACCACCTATGCCTCACTTATCCTTAGCTGGACTATCCCCAGATGATCCTACCAACCCTAACCGTTCACTAGCTGTAGAAAGAGTGCCCAGTAACTGTGGTCCACTTCTCAAGAGCCAGAAAACAGAATGACCTCATATTGCAAGGTTAGTGTGGGGCATCTCCTCTTTTGTTCCTAAAATTAAGTAAAATATGTTCAGCCTGGAACTCTCTGATGCTGCCATATTCTGGCCTAGGGACACACCCTTAAAAGACAGCCGGGAGGAAGTGGTCTCACGACAGCTAAGGCAGAATTGGAGCTGGTAACATTTAAAATCTTATAAGCATCCAAGGAGAAAATTGTGCTTAATTATTCACACAGTCATTCTGGCTGGCATATTGGTTTGGAAACTGCGCCAGCTGCTGACAGTTCTCTCCTGTCCCCACCGCTCCTCACCCCTCTCTGCTCCTCATCCCAGTTACTTCTGAAGAAGTGATTATGCTCCAATGTTTACATTGCTGGGTATTTTCATGTCTCTGTCAGGTTGGTCAAGCAGAATTGCATATCCATTTGGGAAAATCCTCATTGTGGCAATTTCGAGAGAGATTACTTGCTATTTTTTTAAAGCATTATACTGCTTAATTCTTTTAAGAATCTCCTCATTGCTGGCTCAGTCAGTTCTCTAGACCTTGGATTATCTGAGCCTTGGGAAACATCCCACCAAGGTCCAACTTATTACCTTGAACCTGTAGCCCCTGAACTTCCCCCATATTCTCTGGTGTCCCTACTACTTGTGGGTATAGGCACTGACAGGATTCTGTGCTGCTACATGGAGCATCCTAGTAGCTGAGAGATCCAAACCAGGCCTGGCAGCAAATCCCAGGTAAGACTGAGTTCAAGGCTAGCTGGTGAGGCTCTGTCCTCCCCCAAATACATAAAAACCAGAAGATCTATTAGCAAGGGATTTACAGCATGGTTCCAAGGACTCCAGGCATAGAAGAAATGCTCCAGCCACAGAGCCAAGAGAATGTCCCAAGTTGCACCCTCTGACAAAATGTACAAAATAGTGACTGTGTTGCTCTTCCTGAAGGCATTCTTCAGCACTACTCCATTCCACCATCACTGTGGGATCCAGCCAGACTTTTAATAATGCATGGAATTTGGACAAAGGCTTCATAAAAGAGTAGCCAGAGAATGAGCTACATCCCTACAATGGAAGGAGTGTGGTAAAGGAGTAGGGAGAAAAGCTGAGAATATTCACACAGCTTGGGTTAGCCTGTGACCTCCCTAAATTCTATCACACGCTCAAAGATAAGACAATTTGCATATGTCATACACTATGGCAGATTCAAGGCGTGAGCCGGAGGACCCAGGACAGACTTCTGAGAATGCCAACTTCCAGGATCAGTCTGTTGCCAAAGTCTGTCCTGAGCAGTGGGGAATATCCGCCCACTAAATGCCTGCAGCACCCTTCCGTCCATGCTGTGAGAATGTCTCCAGATTCACCCATGGAAATGGGTGAGAATGGTCCCCAGTAGAGAACCATATCTCCCTTACAGATTTACATTTCTGGGTTTCTAATGGGTGATAGGAATATCTTTTCCTGGTCATAGGAAATGTTCATAATGTGTCACAGAGATTATTTTCAGAGTAAAACAAATGACATGTACATAATCGATACAAATAAACTCGCACAAAGAGTCTGTCACCTAAGTGACACCACAGGATCCTAGTAGGCACTCTCTGTGGTAGTCATAACAACCAGACTGTCTATTGGGTTCTCAGAATATGTAGGGGCCTATCATCAGTTAACTGATGTCAGCCTGAGTCTGATGAGGTCATGCTTGACTTCTGTCATGCCCCTTCTGGGTGAAGTGGCTAAACATACATCCTGTTTTCAGCTTGTTTGGTGTTAAGACTTGGCCTATCTGTCTCACTTGGCAACTGTTCGTTATTAACCACCTTTTTTTTTTTTCCTGTTAACTTTTTATTTTGAGCCAATTTTAGATGCTTAAAAATGTTCTAAGAATAATAGCTTCTATTCATCCTCCCCAGTGCTAACTTAAAAAGCAGAATGGTTTTATGGGTTTTTAACCACCTTCTGCCTTACTTCCACCCCTACAAAATTAGAGTCTAAAACCACCCATCTCAATCTCCAGAGATATGACTGCGACGCTTTCTATACATGGTTCAGAATAGTGCTGGTTCTGCTCAAGTGCTTCAAAATATCAGATATTATTATTATTATTATTATTATTATTATTATTATTATTATTATTCCCAAGGCTTTAAAATCCCCAGAACTGATGCAAGTTTAGAGATGTGTGTGCAGTGATGACCTGGCAGCCTCCACTGAGCAAGGCCTGCATTAAATCCTCACCTTCACTGTGCATCTGTGTCCCACTCTGGTACCCCCAACCCTCTGGACTTCATCTAGGTCCCTTGGATCCTGATTACTGTCACATTCCTGAGATTTGTCCTAAAAGTCTCAGTTGCCACAGAGGCCGTGAGGAAAGCCCTAGCCCTGGCACAAAGCAGGCTACGAGAAACACCTGTCAACACAGAGGCTCCAGCATCATCACCCTCATCCACCAGCCTGCTCCGTCATTTCCCTCAAGAGCCCCCAACAGCATTTTATACAAAAGCACAGATGCCTCCAATCCAAAGTCCGTCATAAATTCCTGCTTAGTGGGGGCTTTCTGGGCTTCGATGTTTGGGTAGAGATTGCTGAGTCAGAGCCAACAGCAGGAGGGTCCTATGCTCTAGCCTTGGCCTTCACCCAAAGGTAGCACAACAGCTTGTAAACGCTAATTAAACTTGCCCCCCTGTCCCTAGCCAAGAAAGTGCTCTGTATATTTTATAGATTTAATGACTAGGAAGGAAGGAAGGGAGCAGCCTTTACTCGAAGCCACCTAACTTTCAGATATTGAGGGTAGCAAGGAGCTCCCAGGTAGAGCAGGGCTGAGCTACGAGCCCAGAGTGAATCAGCAGCGTTCAGCCTGGGTGTCCAGTGCACAGGGTGCTGCTGGAGGTTGGCTTTGCCTGAGTGACATTGGTATTCTGCTCATGGGAAAGTCTCAGGTTCCCGCTAATTGCTGTGAGCTCAAATACATTCTGTCATTAGAACTTTACTGCAGAAGAAGAGCTGAATCCTAATTGCCAAACTGTCACTGTCATATATCCTGGCAATGATGCCCCCTTCCCTTTCTCTCCCACCTTCATACACACACATACACACACACACACACACACACACAGAGAGAGAGAGAGAGAGAGAGAGAGAGAGAGAGAGAGAGAGAGAGAGAGAGAGAGAGAGAACACACACAGAGAGAGAGAGAGAGAGAGAGAGAGAGAACACACACAGAGAGAGAGAGAGAGAGAGAGAGAGAGAGAGAGAGAACACACACAGAGACACACACACACTCCATAGCCCTCTGCAGAATAGGGCAACCCTTGGCTTTTCTAGCAGCCATCCTTGACAGACATGCTGGAAGTCCATTTAAAACTCTGTCCTTGTCTTAGCTTCAGGATTTGCTTCCCAGACCCACACAAGGCTAGAGATTCCCAGCGATGCTGTGGGACCTGGCTGAGCAAAGTCACCCTGCTGGTCTGTGCTTTTTGTCTTCTTGCTAGAGCTGATCACTTTTGCCCTTATTTCGAAGAAGAGTGGAGAGCATGCTCAGTTGAGTGCCATCGGTTGCTCTTCTCCAGAATGGAGCTCCGACCAGGTCACACTTGTTAGATGGGGAGTAGTGGGGGTAATAATAGGAAGAGGAGGCAGGTGTCTACAGAAGCAGACTGATCTTCAATCAGAAGAACGAAGGGCAGCAGTCTAAGGGTGTGCCGAAGTGGGGGCAGGGCGTGTGGGGGCTGGACGGCTTGGAGGTTTTGTAGAGCAAAGGGGAACTTTGGGGGGTGGAGGATTCCATCCGAAGATCGGTTCCTCTGTGGTCTCAGGAACACCCACATCCTAACCTCCTACAAAGGCTACGAGGCTGTTATCAATGTGTCAACCTTTCTGTCCAGAGTTTCTCCGCTCACCTGAAGATTTGGGGTTACTAGCCGTTTAATGCTTCAGCGAACAGTTCTCTGGCTTCATCAGAGGCAATTAGGAAGTAGAATCACCTATTCACATCTCAGTTTACGTGTGCCATCCTGTCTCATGCCACCCCTCCCCATAGTCCAGACTCTCCAGTCTGTGATCATTCAGACTCCATTCGCTCATCATGTCACCCTAGACATGCAATGTGGGGGAGAGCTGGCTTAAGCTGACATAATCAATGCAGCTGCAGGGGCAAGGTTCACATTCAAACGTTCCACACACGCTGCTGTTTTCCTCCACGTAGATTTCATCACTCTTGGAACAAGCCTTGGGGGCGGGGCAGGTACCTGCATTCTCACCATGGGACCGGGTATGGATTTAAATCCTGCTGCCCCACAGATGGGCTCTACAACGGTGGGCAAACACTTTGCCTCCCTGTGCTTCTGTTTTATGATAATGAGGCAGAAGAGATGAGTTGAAGTGTTCCTCCCAAGTATCTTGATGAGGTTTGAATAGCTTTCTGTGCAGAAAAGGTGCTTAGGGCTAGGAACGAGGCCAGGAGGCACAACACTGGTGTGTGTAAGCCTTTGAGTTTGATCCTTAGCACCCCATCCCTCATGTCCTCCATCCC
>NC_034603.1:33941336-33966646 GCF_900095145.1 Mus pahari | reverse complement strand
CTCCTGCTCCCTCCCCCTCCCTCTCTCCCTCTCTCCTAGTCACCATGGAGTAATGAGCAAATGTTGGAATGTTGATGTAGATAACCAGACTCCTTACTGCCATCAGCGAAGGCTCTAAGATGCCAGCACCATGCCTGTCCTTCAATGCAGGGGGCCATAGGACAATCGCCTGTGTTGTGCGTCTGGATTTCCAGCTTTAGTTACTGCCCACCACTGAAATGTCAGGAGCCACTTTTCCTCTGATCTTCTACCAGGTAAAAAGCATCCAGGATGCAATCAGAGACAAGAAGCAGAGGTTCAGTTTCCTTGGGGAAGAGATTAGCCTTGACCCTTCTGTGGGCATTTTCATCACCATGAACCCAGGCTATGCTGGCCGCACCGAACTGCCAGAGAACCTCAAGGCCCTCTTCAGGTATGTATGTCTCTATACAAGGACTCCCCAAAGAGGAGCTTCTTGGATTTCCTACTGAAAATGTGGTTTATACATTAGAGAAAATTTGGAATGTTTAGAGCAGACTTTCCTCCCTGTTGATCCCCCATTAATCTTCTGTTTGCCCTCAGATATCAAATAGCTTCATGGTTTGGGGTGGGACCCTGGGTCTGTTTCCCTCTCTCCATACTATGACCTTGTCTGACTTGGAGCTGTGCAGATCTTGTGTGTTCTGCCACTGTCTGTTCATATGTGCATAAGCCCTATTGTGTTGGGGGAGGGAAAACATAATCAGATTATATTTTATGAAAAAAATTAATTAGGAAAAACAAAAGTAGATTTTTAAAGATCTACTTTTACTATAATGACATCATTGGTAAAATCATTTTTTGCTTAATTGCAGCCCACACATATCATGTGTTATATTTTATTTTATATACTTGCAATATACACTTGCTACTTATGTAGAATTCCATACTTTATTTTTCATCCCCTAGCCTATCATAAATATTTTCTCCTATTGGGTATTTTTAATAAATCTCATCCCGTGGCTACATATTTTTCTATCAACTACATGGTTCATGGTATAATTAATAGGCCCCTCATGGCTGCATATTAAAAGTATTTGTAGCATTTAAAATAAATTCATACACAATTCTGTAATGTACATTTTTTTGTATATAAATCTTTTTTCTGTATGCATGATTATTTTGTTTGGCTAGCTTCCCAGAGTGGAATTACAGAGTTAACGAGCAGGAACATTTTTAAGGCTTTTGATACACATTGCCAAATTACTTTCTAAAAAGCCCAGTGTCAAATTACATCCTGGTAAAGACACATGGAAACACCCCTTTACTACACCCTTGTCGCCTGGGCGTATGGTGAATTTTTACATCTTTTTTTTTCCTGATAAGAAAACATAAAGATCCTTCCTAGTGGGAGCTAGAGTTTGAATTCTTTCTGCAGACAAGTGAAGCTGGCCCAACAAAGAGAGAAATGAAGGATGCTTCCTGCTTTTGGAGCTTCTGTTTGTTAAACTTTTTCCTAGGAGAGAAAGAGAGAGAGAGAGAGAGAGAGAGAGAGAGAGAGAGAGAGAGAGAGAGAGAGAGAGAGAGAATTTCGACAATACTGTTTGTCTCATTTGGCAGCTGGGGGACAGTGCCCTCTCCAGGGGAGGTGGAGTCACCTCATGGTACCTAATCAGCCTGCCAGACATCTCACTAGTCGCCCCAGTCTCTCCCAGGTTTAGGTTTTCACTTGCTTGCTTTAAAACATAGTCCTACTGTGTGTGTAGCCCAGGCTAGCCTAGGATCTGTGATTCATTTGCTTCAGCCTCTTACTCCATTGTAGCAGTTCTCTGTCACACCACTGGGGGTGTGTCTCCACTCAAGGAGCTACCTACTTTAAACAAAGACCATTGAAATGTTAGCAGGCTGGACTCACCACATCCCAGAACACTACACTGTTGGCTGTTCGTTTCCATATTTATTAAGTAAGGTAGGTACTGATGCCTGGCCTCTGCATCACCTTTTGCCTCCAGGTTCCTGTCCCATTTGAGTTCCTGTTCTGACTTCCTTTAGTGATGAACAGCAGTGGAATGGGGAAGTGTACGCTGAATAAACCCTTTTCTCCCCAACTTGCTTTTGGGTGTTTTGTTGCAGCAATAAAAATTCTGAGACAATGCCTGATTCTCGCTGAGGTCATAAAGGACAGTGTATCTTCTGGAGCTAGAGTTACAGATGGTTGTTATTGGTCATGTGGGAGCTTGGAATGAAACCCAGGTCCTCCGTCAGAATAGCAAATGATATCAAGTACAAACCCATCTCTCTAGCCCCGAGAAAGATATTTCTAAAATGTTAAGGTGAACATCTATCTATTTTACATTAATTTTCACAAAGGCCCTGTAACATCGATACTATTAATTTCCCCCTTGTACTGTGGGAAAATTGATGGATTCCCTGGTAATTAACAGCAGAATGGGGGTTTGAACCTAGAGCCTTGGCTCCTCTCAGCCCAATCCTGTTACCTAGGGACAATCCTGTAACTTCTTGTCATTTTTCTTCCCACACTGTGTCAGCATTTATTTTTCAAAGCTGAGAACTGGCAATGTTGTTTAATATATTGCTTTCATTAATTAATATTTTCCCATGTTACTTGCTAATCTTCCTTCTGCAGCATAATTTTCCACAGCCCCATTAAATACCATTGATGTCCTCACGTTCAGACTGCCAAGTGATTTCGAGAACCTAAATATTTGGTAGCTCCTTCGATCCTGACTGCAGTGTAAAACATTTCAAAGGACAATATGTACTTGAATTATTTTGAAAAATAAATGTTAACAACACAGGGAAAAAATGCAATTAAAGAGACTTGTCAGGGAGATATCTCAACCAGTAAAGTGCTCATGATATAAGCATAAGGACTTGAGTTTGGTCTACTTTTAAAAAGCTGGGTGTGGTACCAGTCATTCCATCACCCAGGAGGAAAATGAAGGTATCTATCTCCCTGGAGCTTGCTGGCCAGCCATCATAACTGAATCAGTGAGCTGCAAGCCAGTGAAATGCATTGTTTCAATAAGATGGGTGGCTTCTGAGGAAGAGTATTCAAGCTTGACTTCTGTCTTCCATATCCGAGTTCAAACCCATGCACACACAATTAAATAATTGTAAGTTCCCATGACATATGAAATAAATTAATAGCTTTGTCAAGTCACTTAAAATTTAATATATATTAAATATTATATATATTAAATATTATACATACATATATATATATATATATATATATATATATATATATATATATATATATATCACTAGTGCCAGAGAAAAGAAGACCACAGTCAATTCTTATATAGAGATGGAAACCTCAACTCTCCTGTGTTCTCATGTACACAATCTTAGGTCAAGATGGTGCTAATCTTGACCCTGGTCCTTAGCTTTGGAAACTTAAATAAATTTCTATACAAATAAATTCAAAATAAGCCACGGACCCCTGGAGGACATCCTCACCTTGAGGAGAAGGAGCTGAGAAGCTCTCTGATTCCAGCAGACACCCAGGGAGAGACTACGTTCTCCAGATCTTTGCTCCTAGCCTATTTTAGACAGCTTGCTGCGTTCATCCTTGCCTTTGCAGGAGGCACATTGACCTTAAGACACAAGACCTGAGCTGTAGCCCTGACTCTTCCTCACTCCTGCCAATATTATCCACCACTCTGGGGTAAGAGGTCACTCCCTTTATCCTTAGTTAACACATCTCAGACTGAGAAGTGCGAGATGGAGTGATTGCAAAGGTCTTTCCATGACATTTTGCCCTTGAAGACAGCTCTTTGTATGGTCACAGCAAGCATCCCTTGTCCTGCAGTCTCCCTTTCAACTCAGTTTCTCAGCCTCTGTCTCCCTGCATCCAGGCCCTGTGCAATGGTAGTTCCAGACTTTGAGCTGATCTGTGAGATTATGCTAGTAGCAGAAGGATTCATTGAAGCCCGATTGTTGGCCAGGAAGTTCATTACCCTTTACCGGCTGTGTAAAGAACTCCTCTCCAAACAGGTAGGATCTCTGTGGAAGCTGTTGACCAAGCATCACTCTAACGCCTAATGGATTAGATCAGTCTTACAGCTTGTCTGGTTTGATATACAATAATAGAAGCTCTGAGGACTTCTGTAATAACATTTTGTGTTCAGTTTTCAACACTGCACTTGTTCACAGTCTTTGAGCACCGAATTATTTTTAAATAGTATTCTTCATGGCCTTTCTCAGACAAATGCCCCATGAAAAACATGGCAATGGTGAGTGACAGTCCCTGGAGGAAATAGGCTCTTCCTGAAGGGACATGAGATGGAATGTGTACTGAGAGTGGTTTAGAATACGAGTTTTGTGCTTGTCCCTAGTAGCGTGACTTTAAAACACCTTCTGCTGAAGGTAGACCCAGGAAACAGCATCTTAATCAAATTGAACTCAGTATGAGAATTTCTTGGTGTCAAAGATAACCACAAAAGTTTCCCAGGAAGTTCCATGCTCTCTTTGGGGGTCATCTTGCTTTGATCACCTTCACTGCTGTGGACGCTCTCAGCCCTGTCACATATTTACAAGACAGAGGCATCCTGTTTTCTCCATACCTTTCCATCACATCCTCTGTCTAGGTTCTCCATAGTCACTGACTTTCAGGCCTGTGACTTCTACACTCATAATCCTGTCACAAGCTTCTCTTTTATGTCTAAACATGAGTTGTCAGTAGTGTGTCCCACCATTCTCCCTACATCTAGAGAGCACCTCCACTCAGCACATTCAAAGTTGCTCCTCCTTGCTAACCCTATCGACCCTTCTTTCCCTGCTGTCTCTGATACAGTACGTGAAGTCACCATGCACTGCTTGCTAATCAGGAGGACGGGGAGGATGGGGGAGGATGGGGGAGGACGGGGGAGGACTGGGACAAGGATTCACCCATGACATGACTCTTTCTTCTCCCTGAGCCTAATCATTTTTCAAACAATTTTTATTAGATATTTTCTTCATTTTCATTTGAAATGCTACCCTGAAAGTCCCATATACCCCCCTCCCTGCCCTGCTCCCCTAACCACCCACTCCCGCTTCCTGTCCCTGGNNTTCCCCTGTACTGGGGCATATAATCTTTGCAAGACCAAGGGCCTCTCCTCCCAAAGATGGCTGACTAGGCCATCTTCTGCTACATATGCCGCTGAGCCTAATCATTAACAAAGTGATGTTGATGCTGCTCTCTGGAGTCTCCTTGTGATGGCTCATCTTGGCAGTCATTTTGACACTCCTGAGAAGTGAGAGCCTCAGTGGAGGAACTGTCTCCATCATTCTGGCCTGTGGGCATGTCTGTGAGGGCATTTTCTTGATTAATAGTTGCTGTAGGAGGGCCCAGATCACCGTGGTCACTGCCATCTCTAGGCAACTAGGCCTGAGCTATTTCAGAAAGAGGGTACAATGCGAGCCTGGAAACAAATGAGTAAGTGGCTCCTAGTGGCTTCTACTTCAAGATCCTTCCTTGAGTTACTCTCCTGGCTTCTCTCAATGATGAATTATACTTTGTAAGCTAAAGTAAACCTTTATCCCCAAATTTATTTTGGCCACGATGCTTATTACCACAGCAGAATTCTGACTGGCACTAACCAGAACAAGCCACACTTCTCCATGCTCACGGTAGCTGCTCTAGTTGCAAGTACCCATGTCTCTCTGCTTGGCTCTTGCACCTGCCTCTAGAATAACTTGGCTGCTGTCAATTCAGCTTCCCCAACCCATTCTTGAGATACCAACTAAATAGTTATTTTCAAATGTTCCTCACTGGTCTTAGCATCAAGACAAATTCTGATCCCTCTGTTAACGGCTTTAATACTCCATCCTCTGCCTTCCTCAACAGCTCACACCCATGGTTCTCATTCCAAGTTCTACCTGCCTGAGTCCTCTAGGATAAATTATCATCTCATCCTGGGTCCGTGGAAAACCCTCTTTTCTTGACTGCACTGCTCCCTCACCTGTGCCTAAATGACTTCTCTGCTCCTTCCAGTGTTCTGTAACGCCCTTCCTTCAGGAGACCATCTCTGGTCCCCATTTCCCCAGGTACAGTTACTGCATCTTTTGTCTTCATTGCACATGGGAACCTTTTCCTTTGTGGCATTTATCACAGCTCTGATCATGCTGTGATGTGGTGGGAGGCAAAGCAGGAACTTGAACCAAGGTTCCTATGAAATCAAACTCTGTATTCTGAACCACCTCCTCTCCTCGCCACACTGTAGAACACTGGGGCCAATGATCCATTTGCCCCAGAATATACCATCAGCACTGCTGGTACTGTGGAACGCTTACAGGTTTTTTTTTTGTTTTGTTTTGTTTTTTTGTAGTGTTAGGAATCAAACCTAGGAGCTTGCATATGCTAGGCAAGATTTCTGCCATTCTCTATGCCCCTAGCTTCAGGACATATCCTTTTGGAAACTATTCTTGGTGAGTTTGGAAGCCCCTAAGGAAAATCTCATGCTCAACCTGCACCTTCTTTGACAGCTAAGCTGCTGTCTCCTTGACAGCCCTCGTGCCCTCTGAATATCTGAGGAACAACCAGATCGGTCTGAAAATGAGCCTCGTTCATCCTCCAGGGCTCCATCCCCTTGAATGTTCTATGTCTGCTGTGTTATCCTAGATGGAAAAGTATAAGCAATGCCAGACCAAGAGCACAGTGTTCAGAGAATTATTCAGCCACCCTCCACCTGAGCTTCAGTAGTGACCATGCTAGAATTCTGTGTGAGTTATGTAGCCCATGCATATGATATTCCACACCAAATCAATTCTTGCCTTAGTGGTGCTGTCTTCCCACAGGATCACTATGACTGGGGACTTCGTGCCATCAAGTCTGTCCTCGTGGTAGCAGGATCACTGAAACGGGGAGACCCTGACCGCCCAGAGGACCAAGTCCTGATGCGCTCTTTGAGAGACTTCAACATCCCAAAGATTGTGACAGATGACATGCCGGTGTTCATGGGTCTGATAGGTGACCTCTTTCCTGCTCTGGATGTCCCCAGGAAGAGAGATCTGGACTTTGAGGCTGTGGTTCGGAAAGCAATCGTGGACCTTAAGCTCCAGGCTGAGGACAACTTTGTGCTCAAGGTATGTGAGGCTTTCCCTGACAGGCCTTCTCTGTCTCTGAATTCTTTTCTTGGACCACCCACTACACTCCATCCTTCATTCCAACAGAATTTTAGATATACAGATATGTGTCCAATTAGAAACAGCTCAATATACTTAGTTCTTGAGTGGGAGATCACAATGTGGAATAATGGTGGAGAAGACAAGAGAAAGAAGGATCCTCTTGCCATTAACATCAATAGAAAATGAACTACTTAGTGGTAAAGACCTTAAGAGGAAAAGCTGAAACTTCCTTATATCATGCTGGCATCTTTTAAGACCAATTTAGGGTACTCGTGCTCTGCTGCAGAAGCTGCAAGGGCAGACAGAGAGTCAGGGAAACCATCTCCCTCACATTCAAACCGTGGCTTAATGAGGAAGGTTCCATCTGGGTCTGATCTTTAATTGATATTAAAATAGTCTCCAACAGAACAGGAGCTGCCTCTCTAATGAGGAAGCCCAGTGCTTCAACTGATTTAAGCCTGCAACATGCCTACTGACATTGAGGCAAAGTAAAAATGAACTGTGCGATCTTCACATTAGGGACAGGAGTCACTGCTGATTTTTCAGGGCTTGGAGACCAGTTTTCTGTATGTCTCCCTGCCTACACTAATCCTGGTTTTCCACGAGTCTGTCATTCTTACATGTAATTTTGCAGAGTGTGACGGTTCCAGGGTGTATATGAAATAGAAATGCTAGAAATGACTGCTTTGTATAGAAACAGGTTTACTGACTGTTGCCATAAAGAAGACAGTTGCCATAAAGTACAGCCAAGGTGTCCAAGTACAAAGACATACATTGTTCTTCCTGTCAAATGATAGGTGTGAGAAACACATGTGTATCACTCTGGAGTTCCCACACGGGTTTTATAGTCTGCTTCACATTTGATCCGAGGCAGATGATACAGAGGCATTTCACAAGTGGGAACAGGAAAGACTTTCTTTTATGAGGGAGAAAGTATGCACCCTGGAGGGAAGCATGGCAAAGATCTTCCAGGAGGATTTTCCAACACACAGTATGTTCATTGGTAGAGAATAAGCCCCAAAGACAGATTTCAGAGTGAATTGGCACACACCCTTCCCAGTGCAATGAGGTATGTGTTTTCCTTGCTGGAATTTCATTTTACAGAAGAAAGGAAAGCATGACCTGCCCTCTGTATCCAGTTGATCCACCCCACTCACTGTCTCCTGCCTTCCAAGTTCAGTGGATAGATGGACTTTTGAAGTAAGGAACGGCAAGATTGCCTTCTATTTAGGGTAAAAGGGAGTCAACAAAGGGCTGTGTGCAGGAAACACAGGGGTTATACAGGCAACAGCAGGAAGTAATGACAAAGGAAAAGGTATTGAGGTGATGGGAACTGGGGTATGGGTTTCAGTAAGACTGGAGAGATATCATGGGGCTGTGAAAGAGAGGGATCTGAATGCCAGGCTGAGGATGTCCCCTTTATTAAAGTGGCTAACCCTAGGACGCACCCTCTCCAAAGAGGAGTTAAACTGATCGAGGTTTATACAATAGTTGTAACTAAAGATGTTTTAAAATCAGGAAGAGTCATGTCTTTCCTGACTTTCTGGAGTCTGGTCAGGGCATCTAGCACCCCAATGCCTGCCATGTTCTTCAACAGTTTTCCTTCTGGTATCTTGTCTGTCTTTTTGTCAGTTGTCTGACATTCTACCTTCTTCTTTTCTCCTTTTCGATAGCTGCTTCTGATAAGATGGAGGCCCCCTGCTAAAAAGTTCTTCAAGCAGAAAACAGCATCCCCTACCCACTTCACATTTGCGTTTCCACCTCAACTTCTACAAAATAACTCCCCCCAAAACTGTCTCATAGAGACCTCGTGGAATCCTGTGTATCATTGCTTAAAGGCAAAGAAAATCGCTCATAGAACTATAGAAAGTGGGGGATGGACATCATAGCGATTCTCTGAAAACATGGCAGAAGTGTAGCTCTGACTGATGAGAAGGGGTTGTGGAATAGGATACCTTCAGACAGAGATTCAGGAAAGAGCGTCCTCCAGCTGGCAAGTCCTGGGTCCAGACTGAAAGGACTTAGCACAGAGCAGAGGGCATGCTGTAGAGTCAGCCAAAGGTACATTCTCACAGAGTTCCAAGGGTCAGGAGCAAAGAAAGTAAGTTTTCTGGCTGGGAGATAGAAGTGCAGGTGAGTCAGGAACCTTGAAGTTCAAGGGCATAACACCTACTTTGACTCAGCCCTGGTGAGGGCCAACATGGTAACCAGCAGTGGCAGAAGTACATTTTCAAGCAAGCAACCACATCTGGGAAAGAAGCTTGAAAGGCTCGGTCGGCTAGGGCCAAGTTTAGGAGTCTTTTATAGCCACCTTCTCATGAGAATGAACCAGGTCTCACAGGGTATCACAAAAAACCCTATAACTGGCATATATCTAAGTTATCTAAGCACCTCCCTCTCACTAGGCTCTACCCCTTGAAGTTCTGGCTTCCTTTGGTGAGCTGTCAGCCAATTAGTGAGCCAGAAAAGCAGCCACTCTGATATTGTCGATTGCTGGGATACAGAAAAGGCACCTGTAAGCACAAGGAGGAGACGTGGAAATTAGCATCCGTGAACAGCATGTATGTCTGTGTGGGTGGAAATGTGCACGTTGGGGGATGAGAGATGAGAATGGAGTTTGCTTTGAGCCAGATTACCAAAGGGATTTTTAAGCCAGTCTAAGGATTTAGGACTGTATCTCCAGTACTTTAGGTAGCCATTGAAGGGGCAGAGGATGGCAGGAGCTTGTCTATCTACAAGTCTGTTTGTTCTTTTGAGCTTTAATTTAGTGTCTGTCATCTGCACCGTGGGTTGATGCTACCACTATCTTCATGGTGTTTTTTGTTTCCACCCCCCCTAAATCACCCAGCCATCTACATCACATTTTATATTATACTGCAAACCTTTGTGTGTGCTGTCATACTCCTGTCCACATGTCTCCCAACATACCCTTCCTGTGCTTCCTCTGGGCAAACTCCAATTTGCCTATAGAACCCTGGTTCAAATGCCCTATTCTCTTTAAACCTTTCCTTATTCTTGTGGTCTTCAAGATCAGTGATTCCCACACACTTTGTAAATACTTGTGTTACGTTTCCCCCATGTACTATGATTTCCCAATATGACTTTCTTCCCTAGCAGACTATGGCAGCAATTGGGATGCCCCTCATCTGGCAGCTTCTTAGAACTTAACCACTGATACTCAGATGCACAAATGAGGGAACTGTGACGCTCCTCCATTTGGTGATGAAGAAGACTCCCATTGCTCCACAGTTGACTCTGAGCCCCACTTTACACACCAGCCTTGCTCACGGCAGAGTGGGTGTGATAACCTGTCCCTCCCACTGCTTTTCCCCCTCCCAGGTGGTCCAGCTGGAGGAGCTGCTAGCTGTAAGGCACTCTGTGTTCGTGGTAGGCGGTGCCGGTACTGGGAAGTCGCAGGTACTGAGGTCTTTACATAAGACCTATCAGATCATGAGATGTCGCCCTGTGTGGACTGACCTCAACCCCAAAGCTGTCACAAATGATGAACTCTTTGGCATCATCAATCCAGCCACTCGAGAATGGAAGGATGGTAAGAACGAAATGCTCCAAGGCAAAGTCTTTTCTGTCTCTAGAGAGTTCTAGTCGGGCTCAAAGGTCAAGAGGTGAACTGCAGAGAAGTGGATGCTGAGAACTGCAGAGAAGAGCTGGTTGTGGGGACCACCAAAGATGATTAGAGGAGCCTCAGAAAGGAAGAAGCCACTTGGGCTGGGAAGGGAACCCTGGCTTTCTAGGTGTCTCTCCCCTAAGAACTCTTCTAGCTCCCTCTTGTAAAGGTCCTTAAATTAACCCAGAGTGGCTGCATTGCCTCATAAGGACTCACGGGATATGCAAGGAAGGGAAGCTTGTGGCTCATTCTCAGAGAAGTGGTACCTGCCAGCATCCCAGGGAGGAACTCTCCCCACTAGAGGCACTGCCCTGGCTGTGATAGAAAGATGCCTGCTGTGTAACCATGTCTAGATCTAGTGCCTGGTGATAACCTCTCTACACTAGAAGGGCTTGTAGGCTAATGTTGTCCTCCACAGAGATGCAGAGAATTCCAAACTCACAAACCCTGTGGTCTGGGTGAGGAGATATCAGGCTCTCCTAATTGTTCAATGTCTGACTTCATCAGAGCCAAACTGTCTGAGTTTCTTTCATTTGGGAGTTTTAGCCAGAGGCCCAGAACAAGGAAAGCTAACGAGCTGGGTTTTATTTCCTGTTAGTGATGCTTTTCTTCTTGTTGCCATTACTGCTGTGCCTCTTGTGGTTTGCTTCCCTTTGCTAGTCTGTATCAGTGTGTAAGAGTTCATATATTCATATGTGTACACATAACAGAAGCCCTAAAAACAACGCTGTTTATGACATCCTATGTGTGCTGCTCATGCTGTCTCCTATCACATTTCTGTAGAACTTCATGCTGTAACTTATCATGCATTTTTTTTTAAAGTAAATTATGTGTGTTTCACTCTTTTAGCAGCTGGGATTCCTGTTCATTTATGACTCTGTCTAATTTTCAGCTGCACATGTAAGATCATAAATTTGGTCAATAAGGATTCTTTTGCATTCATGTTTTTTTAACCCATCTGGAATTTATTGGGGGCTTGGTAAGAGACGGTGTAGAAAAATCAGCTTTACTTCCTTCCAGATGGGCAATTGATTCTGCCAGTGCCATTTATTAAAGAGGCCATTCTTTCTATCTGAGCCTAAATGCCAGCTTGGTGTATATTAAGTCCTATGCACACTGAGCCCCTCCTGCTCCAGGCTCCCCAGTCTGTCCACTCTCATCTTTTCCTGTTCCTAAGCTAGTTTCATTCCATGTCAGATGCAGCCATTCTGAGGCATATTTTACAGTCTGATGAGGCAAACTGGCTCTCATAATTCTATTATAATTTTTTGGAACACTCTCAGACACTTGTTTATTTCATATTAATTTTGATTTGATAAGATAATTCAACACTTTAAACATTGCTGTAATGCCAATTAAAACTATATTTAATTTATACATTATGTTTGGAAAACTTGCAGAAACAATATAGTAATCAAGATTCTATAATCAGTAAATAGGTCAATTTCAAGGCAAACGGCATATAGCCCTTTAGAGATTTTTTTAAAGAATTTGCTAAAAATATACCACTTTTCAAAATACATAGAGAGAAAAGGAAGTGTACACAGAGAAGAATCCTCAATATATCACTGAATTCAAAATGATACATAGTTATTCAACTTTGCATTCCATAAATAGAAAATATTTCTTTCTTGCTAGGTTCATGGAACAGTTTAAAAAGTTTAAAATTCAGCTAACTTCAGAGAAACATATATTGAATTCCAAAGTCCCATGTTATAGGCCACATTCTTTGATAATGCAACCGAATTATAATTAACTAGCAAGAAAATAATCCCAAACGATCCCCTACTTGAAAATCAAGAAATAGGTTCTCTATACCTGAATCATGAAGATGATCAAGGTGAGACCCATCAAAGAACCATTGAGTGGGATGGCTTACACAGAATCCAGAGGATCTTTTGAATATTCAGCTCCAAAGCCTATTAAACTCTATCAAGAAGATAAACTGGGAAAAAAAAAAAAAGGAAGTTGTTATCCCCATTGAGCAATTAAACTAAACCTGAGGGAAATGAAACTAATGAAGACAAAATCTGAAATTAGAAGAAAACAAATCAAACAATCAAAAACAAACATAGATAAAATTACACTGAATATTGCTTTTTGTTTTTTTTTAAAAATATCAATAAGTTTCTTGTGAGCATTCTTGGTGGGGAAACAGTGTATATTGTGTGTGCATGTATATGCATGTGTGAGGTTGTGTGCCTGTGTGAGGATGTGTGTATGTGTACACAAAGAGACAGGACAGGCCTAGAGAAATAACTCAGTCATTAAAGTGCTTGACTCGTGAACACCAAGAACAGCAGAACTCATAACCCACCTTTTAAAGGCCTTGCAGTGTCACTTGCCTATAAGTCTAGTGCTGCAGAAGAGGAGACTGCTCTGGACCCCACTAGTCACCTAACCTTGCTTACTTAAGAAGCTCCAGGCCTGTGAGGGGCCTTGTCTCCAGGGAAACTAAATGGATAGCACCTAAGAAGAACACCCAAGGCTATCCTGTGTTCTCCATACACATCTGCACATGTATGAACCTTCTCTAAGAATTTTAGAAACTATTATAAAGCAGTAGAAATAAGATTTAAGAAGAATGTTTAGGCAGATGACATAAGATCTGAGAAAGATGGAAATGAGCCACAATCAGTCCATAGCAAGTAAGGAGCTTGGGTAAATGAGTGGACATTAACATGTACAGGTAGAAGAGAGGCAAGAACCAATAATTTTTGAACCATAAGATGGTGGCTCAGAAATCATTTTGTGGATCCAGAGTAATTTCAATACCAGCTTTTAAGTAGAACTAAAGGAAAAATCGTGATCCCATTGGTGTAGATGTGAAAATTCTAAATCACGTCACCGTAAATAGAATCCAACAGTCTCAAAAGAGTTCTCGGGTACAGGCCAGACAACTGGTTTTATAAAACGGTGATGAAATGAACTGATGAAGTACAAGAGAAATTAATTTGATTGATAGACACTAAAAGTTCCATAGTTGCTTCTAGCAGAAAGCTCTAAGTGAAAATGGGATCTGACAGACCCCTGCCCCAATATGGTACATGCTGTACCTAAAGCCCTCAGGAAAAGCCACCCTCGCTGATGACTATGCACACCCTCTTCCTCAGGAAGGGGAGCAAGTCAGGGAAGACCCTTCTCATCATTATTCAGGCCTGCTCCAGCGGCTCAGAGACGGCAGAGAGACGGGGAAAAAGAAGCATATGGTGTAAACTGGAAAAATAAAAGGAGAAGGAAGTTTGAGTTTTTTAATTCTGCAACTTTACAGTCAGAAAAATCCAGAAGACATTATTGAAAAAGAATTATCACTGCCGGGCATGGTGGCGCACACCTTTAATCCCAGCACTCGGGAGGCAGAGGCAGGCAGATTTCTAAGTTCGAGGCCAGCCTGGTCTACAAAGTGAGTTCCAGGACAGCTAGGGCTATACAGAGAAACCCTGTCTCAAAAAAACAACAACAACAAAAAAAGAATTATCACTGGAATTAATAAGACAATTTATTAAACATAATTGAACATAAAATATGTAAAATTTGGTAGCTTTTCTCTCCACTAGCAATAGCTAGCAAAAAGTGAAAACCACAAAGAAAATCCCATAAAAATTAATGGCAAAAATATAAAATATTCAGGAATATTTTGGCTAATGCAATAGGTGTTTTAAACTATATAATTTTAGTATTGGCATAAGACAATATCTGAATTAATTTTTTTTAGAGAGAGAGAGAGAGACCCTATTATTTAGTAGGAGAATTTAATATACAAATCAATCCTACCCAAACTAATGTATAGATTCCCAGGTGATGGTAGTAAGAATGAAAGAAATTGTCTCCAAAAGTCCATGATAGACCAGATTTGCTAAGGCTGTGATTACAAAGCTCAGAAACTTCACCTCAAAAAAAAAACCAATACAAAACAAAAAAAAAAACCACGGTGTAATTCTCGTGTGATGCAGTCACTTGCTGAAATGATTTGCTGGGTTCTTTGGAACCTAAAAATCTGAACCATCAGGAAGACAGCTACTGATTTGTCCTTATTGCCACTACACAGGACATGTGCCTTGGGGATGTGTGTCAGGTACCAGGTAAAGCAAGATACAAAGCTAGGTCTGTCCTGTCTTATCGGTTTGCACCTCCGGCGTGTTGTAGCCGATGCAAGGAAGCTGTGTTAAGAGAAGGAGGGTCTGTGCTGGGGTGGAAAGGCAGCTGTCTGTGATTCCTTTCAGGACTGTTCTCTTCCATCATGAGGGAGCTTGCCATCATCTCCCATGATGGGCCCAAGTGGATCTTACTGGACGGCGATATAGACCCGATGTGGATAGAGTCTCTGAACACAGTCATGGATGATAACAAGGTATCATGCTGGGGGCAGCATGTCATCCATGGCCATCTCTGGGGGGTGGGGAGACCCCCATGCAATGTTCCTCTGAGAAGCCACATTTCTGGTGTGACAGCACACCTGGAAATCCTGATTCCATGTGATGGCCAGCCTAGCATAAGCAGCCCTCATCTCACTGGTGTCTTCAGTAAACCCCTCCCCCAGGACTTACCTGTCCCCATGCTGACCTGCTTAAGAGGCCTTGCCAGTGCCCACCCTAATTTTGGTATGGTTTTCATGACTTTCAGAATCTCCTGTGGATTCATTTAATATTTAGAGCTGAGAAGAATGTTAGTCATCCATTCAGATCTTTTTTGTAATTCATTTCCCCTTAATAAATAAGGAAACTAAATATGAGAAACATCCCGAGTCTGTCAAACACCCTATGGGATGATAAATGCATATCCCCAGAGAGTAAATATTATTTCTTACAGTGGAAACTAACTGCAACTCAGTAAAATGGCTGTTATGCTGGGAGCTGCTTCTAAACTTGTTTAAAAACCATGTCCAGATTGGAAATGTTCAAATGACTTCAGATTCATAGGATCATTAGAATAAATGCATAGTTTCCCAGCGGGGCTGCTTAGAAGGAAGAGCAGAAGTATAATGCAGAAGTCTCTTTCTTTTTATAGTTTTATTATTCCAATATGGTCTGGTTCATTCAAATCATCAGCATCAATTTGCAATGTTTAAATAACTTTTTTTTTCCCGACTCACTGAGGTGCAAGGGCGAGGGAAGAAAGCATGCAAAGGAATGGAGAGAGGGGATTGTTAGAGAACATACTAGTTTGTGAGAGCACATACTTGTAACCCCACCACTCAAGAGGCAGAAGCAGGAGGATCTTCAATTCTCGAGCACCTTGGTTACAATAGTGAGCTTGAGGCCAGCCTGGGCTGCATAGTAATACCTGAGGTGGGTAGAAGGCTAGTGAGAACCAGTCCTGTCCATGTTTTGTGCTCCGTGCCAGAATACTGAAGACTGGAAAAGATATTTATTTGACTCACAATTCTAGAGAATGGAAGTCTAAGATCAAGGGACCATACCTCCTGGAGGCTTTCTAGCCAGGTAATCGATCCTGTGTCATCCCAAGAAGAAAGAATGTGGGGTAGGGGAGCCATGGAGCAGTAGGGAGCAGGCCTGAAGCAAAAGTGGGTTCAGGCTGCATCCAAACCCTGGAAATCCCACCCTAAGATGAACAGGAGGAAGATCGCTCCCCCTATGCCCGAGGGCTTGCGTGTCCTGACGAGTGTAGCCTGTGCTCCACCTTTACCCACAAGAGGAAGCCATGTATCCCAGTAGCCAGGTTAAACTTTCTTTCTTCATAAGGTAATTCCCAGAAGCACCTGGGATCCCTCCTTGTGCCAATGAGGCATCCGAAGCACCCTAGCCATGTCCGATGTTATACACTCACTCTCACTCCCCAAAGGTTCAAATAGCCTTAGTTTCTCCCACCCCCATTAAAATGAGCTGTCTCTCTGAAGCGGCCTCCCAAGAGTCTCTTCTCGTCATGTTCACTGATGCCTGCGATTACTTAGCTACCTGCCATCACGCCTTGCTCTCTTTCCCAGGATCTACCAGTCTCTATCTTAGGCTGATCACAGGACTACAGGTGGGGAAGCTGAGCCTGAATGGCAGGAGAAGGACAAGAGAAAGCAAAGGGTGGAATTCAGACTTGAGTCCATATTTCAGCATTAATCCATGTACCCAGATGGAAACCTCAAGGTCTAACCAACTCCAAAGATTCTACTTCTTATGGTGTTTGGGGAACATATTCAAAGTGCAGCATATCCACATCCCCAGCTGACAAGAGCCCATCAAACCCCACTAGCTACCAATACATGTGTATTAGCTACTTCTTTTTCTCTGTGGCTAAACGCCTGACAGAAGAAGCTTAAGGGAGAAAGGACTGACTTGCATGAGTTTCATCGTGGTGGGAAGATACAACAAGAGCAAACACGTGGGGCTGGGGCCTCATATCTTGGTGGATGGGATGCAGAACACGGGACTGGAAATAGCACCCTACTGTAACCCTCACAGGTTACAGCAATGACCCACCGCCACCAGGTAGACCCCAAGTCCCAAGCACTGTGAGCTGATGATTAATTGTTCCCATGAGCCCATGAGTCATTTTAGCTTGAAACCATGACAGCATCACAGTGATCATTCTAAGTGATTCTTCTGTGGATTCCAGGTACTGACCCTGGCAAGCAACGAGAGAATCCCCCTTAACCCCACAATGCGTCTCCTTTTCGAGATCAGCCACCTGAGCACAGCCACACCAGCAACCGTCTCCAGAGCAGGTATGGCTGAGCCGTGAAGTCAAACGGCTCAGTTGAGGAACGTGCTTATGGATGCCCATTGGCTTTGTCATGTGTTGGAGGAAGCTCCAGATAGGAGCTACAAACCTGATCTTTCAGATTCTAGCCAAGTTCTCAAACCTTAAACCACGCCCACAAGGGTGTACAGGCACCATGAGATTTAGGTCATCCACATGGCTTTGTACCTTCGGGAAAAGTGTTGTGTCTAAGGAAGGGGAAATAGCCCCTGATCCGTACAACTGTACACTCCTGGGAATGTCTTGAGTTGGACGAGATTCAGGCCAGGTCTGGCCTCCTTGTCAGTGGAGACAGGCACCATCGCTGCTTCTCATTAATTCCTCATGGCAAGGAGCACTATCTCTCCTCTGTCCGCAGGCAGAGACTAGAGGATAAAGGGGGGCCTTTTTGATGAGACGTTCGGGCTGAAGGTGGGATGATACAGTTGCTAGGATCTTACTGAAAAGCAGAGCAGAGCATGAGAACCCTCAGGATCCTTGAATGCAATGAACATATTGATGGCTGGCAACATGGTGATAGGTTACACTTGGGTTCACCAAACTAACAAGAAGGCTACATTAAATGGGTGATTATTTACATATCATGGCTATCTCACTATAACTACTCAAAGCTTTTATAAAATAAGATGAATAAACAACAAAGAAACCAAACTCTATGATCTCAGACATAATAGCAGATGTTCTCTAAACAGCCACACTGACATTGGTGAACGTGGGGCTGGAGAGCTGGTGGCACCCCTTCTCTGTTCATTTTCCAGAGTGGCTGTGACAGGTGTAACACATTATATACACTTGGTAGCCTTGGAAACAGCAAACCTGTATTTGCCCACTTTCCATTAAGTCAGACATACACAATTAAGGCCGGTAAGACTGGGTTCCCTCCAGAGGCTCTTGAGAGCATTAACCCTTGTGTCTCTGAGCTCAGGCAGCCCTTAGCCTATGCACTTGGCACTCTAGACTTCTCTCTTTCTCTCTCTCTCTCTCTCTCTCTCTCTCTCTCTCTCTCTCTCACACACACACACACACACACACACACACACACAAACACACACACACACACACACACACCCTTGTAGTTACACTGACAAATGTCTCATCTAGATAATCTTTGACAATCTCCTTTTAAGATCTTCAGCTTAGGTATATCCAGAAATGGCCTTTGGTAAATACTGCAAAATTGAGAGTGTGCAGCAGTTAAAACGTGGACATATCCTTAGGGGACCTCCACTTCACTCACTGGGCCGACATCCCAATCCCACATGCTGACAACCATTGCTGATCAATACCAGCTTTCTTTCCTCCTATCTAGACTTTTCCCCAGGTTCTTCTCCATCACTATTCTTCCTTCATCTTTGACTTGGCATTAGTCCTCAGCAGCAAATCCATGTGTGTCTCTGACCTAGGCGAAGACCCAGTTCCCGGTCCAGTCTTCTGCACATTTTTCATACTGAGAAGTGGTCTTTATTGTATGAAGAATCTACTGACATGCACGGAATATTCACTTAACCACATTTCCTGTGCACTCAGGGATCCTGTACATTAACCCTGCAGACCTGGGATGGAACCCTCCAGTAAGCAGCTGGATTGATCAGAGGGAACTCCAGACTGAGAGAGCCAACCTGACCATCTTGTTTGACAAATACCTTCCTACCTGCTTGGACACCCTCAGAACCAGGTAGGCCAAGAAACAGGAAAAAAATTTTTACATCAATAAAGTCATAAAGAACTTTCTGGCTCACAGTTGAAACCCTGCTGATGTTCTGTCCTGTTCTCAAAACCAGAGCCCTCTAAACACAGCATTTGGCAGAGGGAAACACACATTAGGATGGCCATATGATGCCTGTTGTCGACCAGATAGAAGTGGAGGAGAGGGGAGAAGGGGGTTGGCTTAAAATGCTTTTCCTAAGAGCCACATGGTTCTGTCTACTGGAGACAACTCTCTATAGTGGCTGACAGCCATCCTGGGCCCAGAGCCTTTGACTTACAGATCAGGCAGTTAGCCCTCCAACTAAACTAGGTGAAAAAGATACCAATTTTCAAGGATGTAGACCTACGTCCTGTTCCTGAGTGTGTGGAATCACGTGGAATCTAGCATGCTAGGTCACCTGACCAGTCCTGCCAAGGCTAGGTTCAGGGAGTTTGCTTCCACTCTGACCACCTGCATTAGTCAGCCTTCCATCCCTGCAAAAGAGAAACACCCTAGATAATTAATTTGTGAAGAAGGAAGATTTTCCTTGGCTCCAGATCTGCGGCTTTAGTCCATAATCAGTTGACCCTGTTTTGAGGGTGTCTATAGAGACACATGGGCAGTGCGTGTGGCAGAGCCAAAGCATTCATCTCACATCTGGGAAGTAAAAGACAGAAGGAACAAATCAGACTGCCATATCTTTGCAAAATCACATCTGCAGTCACCGAAAGGCCCCACTAATCCCCTCTTCTTAAAGGCTCCACTCCCTCCCAATTGCACTAAATTGGAGCCCAAGCTACTAACACATTGGTGCTAGGAGACATTCAAGATCCAAACTATAGTACCACCTGTCACTTAAACAAAGACCAATTGTGCTTGACTAAGCAAAGAACTATTAAAGCAAGAATAGTACATAGGTCAACAGAGAGGCTCCCAAGTTTAAAGCCTACTCTCTCTCTTGTTCACTGATAATTTATTGGCTGGTATATGCATCTATGCTAGATTTGATGCATGATTCTGTAGCCCTGGGACCTATCAGCATAATTTGGTCAAGAATGACGATCAGAGACAATATTGATAAAGCCCATTACTCAATATCTATTTCCTTCATCAGTGGCCTGATTCTAGTTGCTTACACGGACAGAGGCAGTGGGGAGGGAGATTTCAACAGAAGGCAATGTCACAGGAGTCCCAGACACTCTTACTCTATATTACCTACCCTACCCCCACTGTAAAAAGCACATACACCCATATTAACAACGTATTCTTTATAACCAGAAATGGAGCTATAGTCTACTAGTTGAGATAGTAGTATATTTTAGATATTTAACCAAACATCAATTCTGATGTACTTTCCGTTGTGTGTTGTGTTCATGATTATTTTCTACTTCTGAAGCCTTTGAAAAATGTTCAGCATTCAGCCCCTGGTGGCTCTGTGTGCTGTATCCTTCATATATGATGTATCTCTGGAAACAAGCAGACCCTGGGAGGGACAGCAATGTCTCAAGCAAGCAAACAAACACCTTATGAAGCCATAGTACCAAAGAAGGATGAGGTATTAGCAAGATGTGCTGGTATTGTGTGACACAAGTTTTCCTGGAGAGACACAATACACGTGTCCTAGATAGGAAGCCCATAAGAAACCAAAGTATGGATGCCACCAGACCAATGAGTTTTACTAGCGTTTCTTGCAGTAATATGAGTGAAACATTACTTATAGAAGCAGAAATGGCTCGAAGACAGCTGGATCATCAAAGCCTATCCCAACATGGGCAACAGCTCACAAAAGCTGGGAAGAACCTTGAGCACACTGCCCAGCCTGCAGGCAGTTCAACAGGTTGGAGAGTGGCCCTTCCAAGTGACTCAGTTGGTCTAAACCTTCTCCAGGTATCTAGACCCGTTTCTGCTTCTTCCAAGCAGCTAGTCTGGTCTCAGAGTCTTCTTTGCAGCTTGGCCTGTCTGACAGTGACTCTCAGCAGTCTCTCTTGTTTATATACCATTGGGGATGGAGGGACTTATTGAATACGGTCAATCTAGGGGTTTCCTGAGTTGTTTATCTGGTACCTTAAAGAGCTCTCCTACAGGATAGAATGTTTCAGTCTCCAAGGAAACTGCTGTACAATAGCTGGTCCCTCTTCTTTTAGTGTCTGCATGGACCCTGGGTGATACCAACACATATAAAAAAGATTGTGTTTGATTTTGTTGCATATATTCAATATACGTGATACTGTGTCACAAAAAGACATTATCATGCAGTTATATATGCTGTACCCTCAGTGGATATCCTCCATATCCATCAGTCCTCTTTGTTGTCCTGGAAAAGTTTCATTTCTGTTTTGATATCATGAATGCATACATGCTCTTACATGTTTACATAAAATCTAGGAATTGCAAATGAAAAAATTATACTTGTCTTTCTGTGACCAGCTTCATTTTATTAATACAATCATCTCTAATTGCATTCATTTACCTACAAATGGCACAAATTCCTTCCTTTGTATGACAGGAGAAAACATATATGTATATAGAGCCTCACAGTAGTGAGGCTCTGGGTTACTCACCATCTATCGTAAGAAGCTTCTGGAATGAGAATTGAGAGATGCACTGATCTAATCTATGGGTACAGCAATAAGTCATAGGAGTTGTTTGGATACTGTGTCTATTTAGCAGAATGTTAGTAGGTTTTCCCCTAGGGCCTATGACCTATCTAGCCACAGATCCTTTGCCCCAGTATGATTCTGATTTTGTATATTAATGTTTATGAAAGTATTAATCATATCTAAGAGTTTCCTTAGGGAGTTTGTTATATCATCTACACATAAGGATACTCTGACTTCTTTTCCCAATCATATTTCTTTCATTTATTCTAGCTAAGACTTCAAGTGCTATCTTGAGCAAGAGTGGGCACCCAACCTGCCTTAACCCTGACTTAAGAGGGACCGCTTTGAGGTTCACCCACTTACTGTGATGTTGGGTATTGGCTTTTTGCTATGCAGAGGTTGTTATTTGGAGACACGTTTCTTTTGTTTCCAGAGTTTTCAAAGCTTTTATTATGAAGACACTTGGATTTTGTCAAAAGCTGATTCTGTATCTTCTGGCACATGCAAAGTTGGCATTGGGTATAAAACAAAGGAGGGATCAATGTGGAGGAGATAGCTGGGTGGGGAGAGAACATGATTTTAGTCTGTCATACTCTGTGGGTTCCAAATTTCAAGTCCTTCAGTATTCCTTCCCAGGCTCCCAGACACTGGCCACACCTCTGGGTGGGCTTCAGGGATCTGGTAGTAACACTGGCTCTTCCCCAGACAGTCCTTCCTCCTGTTGTCCATTACTCACTTCTTCCTCTGTAGTCTCTGGCTCTGATCATGTTTCTACCTCACTGACTACCATGCATGGCTCTGGCTTGTGGTTTCTTCCCAGCAGTCTAAAACCATTCTAAACCAGGTTCACTGTAGCATCCTATGACACTTGGTCCAAGTCTCTCCAGAACTGGCTTGCAGATGGCCTTGTGCCACCCAGCCACCAGCTCAGCATGGGTCTTTGTAAGATGACTTTTCATAGCTGCTCCCCTACAATGCGAAGAAGAGAGGGTTCTCCCAGTATGGCTCCTCTTCCTGCCCTTACAGCACACTCTTGTAGTCTCACTAAAACATCTGTTTCAAAATGTGTGGTACAGACTTCCTGAGGCTCTTTGCCCTAAGCTGTGCCTACTGCTGCCTGCTGTCGGCACTCTCTCTTACTAGGGGATGGGTAACTCCCTAACATGCCAAGATCCCTCAGAGAGAACGCGTAACTTTCTTCCCCTGCTTTGTAAAGTTCCCCAGTTGATTTGCTATTAAAGCTATAGATATTGGAAGCGTACCACCCATCTCTTCTGAGCTGTTATCAAACTTCTCCAAGCTTATTCCCTGAAGAGACTGGCAGCCTGTGTGTCACTGTTCATCTTAGAGCTCATGTAGTCAGGGTCTTTAGTATAGTTCATTTAATAAAGTTTAACTATAAAGCAACTTTAGGGTCCATGCCAAACTGTTTCATAGAGCTGGTTCCTCTCCTGCCCCTAGGTAAGATCTAGGTGTGGGATAGGCATGGTGCCACACATGTGTAATTGTGGAACTGAGGAAGGTGTGGTGAGGTTGAGTTACAAGACTGGTACAAGATTGAAATACTTGCCAAAATGACTGTATCAAACAAACAAATACTTAACAAAAGATTGGAGTCAATGGTTATAAGGTTTCAGGTCATTCTTTGGTAATAAATAGTTGTATACTCACTTCTAGTTATACACACATATACACATGTATGCAGCAAGGTGATCCACAAACAGCCCCACATGCATGTGGATCTCACTGGATTCCCCAAAACCTTTTCCTCTCCCTTGCTTTGACAAACTGGAGCTCAGGATGCCTCAGCAAGAAAACTCTCTACAAACGATCTCAGATCCACGAGCCCCTTGTGTTTCTCGGACACCAGGATTTCCAGCTCAGAGGAACCCAACTGAAACCTGTTCCCTGCTTTTCCCTCAGGAGAAACCCTCGCCTCCCTATGGGAAGTAGGGTGTCTGCTGAAAACCAAAGTTCTCGTGGTAGTCACTTTGATCCTCAATACCACTAAGAAGGCCAGAGGTCAGAGTTGCTAGTTGCTCCCACCTGGGTTGTCTGGAACCACATTTCGTAGTAGAGAGGCAACTTGTATCTTTTATTCTGGCACCTTATCCAATATAGAGCCAGAGATGATGACATTTTATTATTCTGTCACAAGTATGTATTGAACAAATGATGAATGGGTCATTAGGGCTTGCCTTCCTCATTACTCATGGAAGTTATGCCTACCATTAGCCCACACATGCATGCTGCTGTAAGAACTACAGACAGATTACAAGCAGCTGCAAACAAAAGAGTTGGAGAAAGGGGATGCCAGTCAACTTAGAGGCCCAAAGGCAGTAAAAAGAGTTTTAAGATGGCTGTTGGTAGTGCTGTTCATCTGGTAATACTGGATAACAGTGACTGCCTCCCACAGCCTAGTAGGACTGGCTGTATGTTTACATGATGTATACTGTCCACACATTTGGAGGAATAGAAGTAAGTGTGTGTGTGTTTGTGTGTTTGTGTGTGTGTGTGTGTGTGAGAGAGAGAGAGAGAGTAACTATATGGCCATGTGAGTGTGAGCACACGCATGTGTGTATGTGGACATTCACAGGTGGTGCTGGAGATTGACCCAGGATCTTGTGTATAGTGGGCGAGTTCTCTACCACTAAGCTACATCCTCAGAATTTGGCTGTTTTGAGGGGCTTTGAAGAAATTGCATGATGGGCAAAAACATAGATGCTGGTTCATTTTGTCCCACACCTGCATTCCCCAAATACTGTGAAGTAAATTTCCATGCAAACAAAGGAGAAGATAGGAAAAGAAGGTATCAGAGGAGAGATGAGACAGGAACCTTATCTCAAAAGGCTCTGTCAGGCTCAATTCTAAAAGGAAACTGACCTGAGAGTATCTGTGGATAGAGAAGGCCCACACATGATCCTTTGGCCTCCCAAGGAACATAAAAAAGCCATGAGCTTCCATGGAAACCAATGGGCTTCCATGGCTGTGTAGTTGCATCGCAAGAGCAGAATGCTCGTGGAGTCTTAGATCCTCTCTCCCTCTCCCTCTCCCTCTCCCTCTCCCTCTCCCTCTCTCCTTTCTCTGCAGATTTAAGAAGATAATTCCAGTCCCAGAGCAGAGTATGATCCAGATGCTGTGCTACCTCCTTGAGTGCCTCCTGACTAAGGAGGATATCCCTGCAGACTGCCCCAAGGAAATATACGAACTCTATTTTGTGTTTGCTGCCATCTGGGCATTTGGCAGTGCCGTGGTCCAAGATCAGGTAAGATGGCACACTGAGATCAACAGCATGTTGTAGTATACAATAGCAAAAACTGACACTCCCACAGACTTGGAGGGTAGGCTACTAAACTTTGTGGTTATTTGAAATCATCAGAGTAGTTTCTTGCACATTGTGCCACTAAAGGCATGGATCCCCTGGCAGAGGCCTCACAGGCTGAGACAGAGGAGGGTGTGGTGTATTTGGAGCTATTACTTTCTGAGTTGAGGAGCACACCTCTGCTTTTGTGGAAAGCTGTGCAGTGTTGTGGCTTAGACAACTACAGGGGTAAATATATATATATATATATATATATATATATATATATATATA
>NC_034603.1:33932115-33941211 GCF_900095145.1 Mus pahari | reverse complement strand
ATATATATATATATATATATATATATATATATATATATATATGAATATATATGGGAATATATATGGGAATATATGGGAATATATATGGGAATATATATATATATATATATATATATATATATATATATATATATTGCTCTGCCAGATGACTTGGACTTTATAGAGAGGGGTCAGAGGATGTTGTACTATAGAAATCTAAATGGAAGGACTATCTTCACCCTTCCAGAATCTTCAAAAGCATGTGCTACTCTGTAGCCAGCCAGAGTTCTCCAGGGTGTCTATATATCCCTTAAGCACAGAGGTCAGGCCATATGTTAACTTAACTGTAAGTAGGAAACCAATCAACATTTACCATTGGGTATTGACCATTGTAACCTCATGTTGTTGATGAATAGAGACACTGACTCAGACAATGACCCCAGCCTTCGATTCCCCAACCCTTCCAATATTCATAGCTCCTTACTTTACTTTAGTATGTCTTATCTAGATATAACATATTCAAGAGTATACAAACCAGTGTTTTGTAACTGAGTCTAGCTATCATGCAATGTTATGAAGATGTCAAGAACATGGACTATTGTGAGCAAATTTTAAAATCCACATTAAATTTTTATTAACCATGGGCACAATTCTATATAGATTTGTTCATTGTATACTTATTCACCTGGTATGAAGGAAACATTTGGCAAAGGCTTACTACTTTCTGTTCCCCACAGTCTCTGGCAAATATTATTCCACCCTCTGCTTCTAGGCATTTGAATATTTTTACCTTCATTGTATATGGAGGGTCAGTCCTTCCATGTTGGGCTTATTTCATGTACACCTCCCTGTTAACTTTACCCTGTCATAAAGAGATTGTATGCTTGGTATGTGTATCCCAAAACACAACAGTCATAGTAGAAATCCAAGGAGTGGAAGGCGACTGGGAGGCATTGCATAGGTTTGTGCATTGACTATAGGGACGACTTCATGAGTATCTGCTTAGCTCCAAACACTAAATTGTAGCCATTGAATATGTGCCGCTCTACTTATTAATAAAGGGTTTAACAGTAAGCCACCAATAAGAGGAAGAAAATGAGAAGGAAAAAGAAGGAAGGGTAACAGAAAAGGAAAAGAGAAAACACAGTATTTGAATTGTAACTAAGTATTACCTGGGATACCGTGAGTGAGATATTTAACCTGTCTCTTCCTTGTTCGATGACAGCTCCTGGGTTGTTGATGAGGCTATTGTTATAATCACCTAATGTGGATACTTGGAAGGTTCTAAGAATAGTGCTGGCATCTATACATGTTTGCTAGCAGTATTCGCCTGACCTAAATATTTAACTCTACAGAAGTATTTGGTGCTATCTCACAACAGGAGGCCAGACAAGCTGTGATTGTCAGAGTTATGATTTATTCCCTCTGATCCAGGTTGATTGTGGGGCTAGCTGTGTGTGTGTGTGTGTGTGTGTGTGTGTGTGTGTGTGTGTGTGTACCTGCACATGTATGCACATACATGTAGACATCAGGAGTCAGTGTCACATATCCCCCTCAACTACCCTACAACTTACTTTTTGAAATAGTCTCTTACTGTGATCTGAGGCTTATCAACTAACCTAGATCAACTAGCTGGCCAGTATGCTAGAGACCCCCACAGCACCGGGATTATAAGCATGCACTGCTGGGCTCAACTTTTGTATGGGTGTGGGAGCTTGAACTTGGAGTCCCATGTTTGTGTGTCAAGCACTTGACCAACTAACACATCTTCCAAGCCCTCTAGAGCTCTCTTGTCCAAGAAAACTGAAAATGTTCAGCCTTGCCAGACAAAGACATATTTGAAAACTCTGAAATGGCAAAGAGACGAGAGGAATAAACACGGTTCGGTCATGAGGAAAGCGCTTGTTCTGTCACCAATCCACTACTGCATGTTGCTCAGTCTTCAGACTGCTTTGAAGTTCCACTCCTAAGGTTTCCACTACTGTCATGAAACACTACGGCCAAAAAGTAACTTGGAAAGGAAAAGGTTTATTTGGGTTATACTTCATTGGAGGAAGTCAGGATAGGAATTCAAGCAGGGCAGGAACCTGGAGACAGGAGCAGCTGTAGAGGCCCATGGAGGGGTGCTGCTTACAGGCTTGCTTCCCTTGGCTGGCTCAGTCTGTCTTCTTATAAAATTAAGGGCTACCAACCCAGGGATGGTACCACCCACAATGGGATGGGCCCTCTGCCATTGATCACTAATGGAGAAAATGTTGTGTCTCATGGATGCATTTTCTCAGCTGAGGATGCTTCCTCTCTCATGTCTCTAACTGTTGTCAAGTTGACACAGAAAAGCAGTCAGTACACCCTCAAAGGCAGAATGTGCACGGTGGATGAGACTTGAAAATTTTTCAAAATGCAGAGACCTATGCTTTCTATCAAATATAGTCTCTAGCCTTCTAGCTGCTGAGATGTCAGGTAGCAACTCCTGGGCTTCTCATCTAAATTGGCAGTGGGATAGCAGGATAATGACAACTGATCAATTTTCCAATATGTGTAAAGGTATTTAAATCTACTCCGCTCTTTCTAAAAGCCTGGAAGAAAGCACTCTCCCAGGTGTTTTAAACTCTTGGAACTATGACCAGCCATGCTCACCCATGGAGAGAGACACAGTAGAAAGCTTTTAGTACCAGGGAGTGCCTGGAATCCCACATAACCTACATTAAAGCGGAACACCAAAGAGTGATATAAATTAGAGAATAGGAATTTAGCCAGATATTTGCATCAGCACTACCAATGGTGCCTCAATTAACTAGCTGTCAGTAAGACCACTCACCAAACAGAAATGGAGCCTATGCCTGTGTGGAAGGTCCAATTTAAAAGCAAAATAGCAACACAGTACTGGTGAATACTTTGCAACAATTACAGAAAGTGATCTCCCACAGGGACATTGTAGAGAGAGCACAAGACTGGGGGTGAGAGCTTACATATACAAAACAGGGATCATTCTAACCAGCCAGGACAATTCAGAGCATTGTGGTGACTGAATGTGGTGGAATCAGACCCCAAACTCTATAAATGGGATGCCAGTAATGTGTGTTACTGTTAGGTAGTTTAAAGAACATGGCTATAGCAGAACATGAAGCACACGAGAGACTGGATTTTATAAGAATGCATTCCCACAATGAGCCCCCACAGAGCTGAGTACAGAGGGAACCAATGGCTCAATCAGCTGGGGTCACCATGTCTCTAGAGTGGAAGTTTGGGGTAAGTGCCAGATGATTATGGGGTTGGCAGATTATGGAAGAGCTCTTAGCCCAGCCTGATCAAGAACTAACCAGCTAGATGAAGGATGAATTGAGGCGAGATGCGGAGAGGATTCTTTCTAGAAGCAACCTCATCTTGAGGTCACCCTATTAACCAAAAAGGTCTCCAAAGACTTCATCCATGAGTTGAAATGGGGTTTTCTCTGGGATTATGGTTAGCAAATGGCAGCATCCCCTGAATCTGAATTGAAATCAGAATCAGAACTACACATAAACCTATCCATATCGTTGGCCTCTTTCCATTCCTATGTCTGGGTATTTGCAGCATGCTGGATAGTTGCTAGGTTTCAACTTGGACATAATGGAGTGCATGGATGTTCAACTCTACCTCCAAGGGGCTTGTGCTTTATATTAAAGCATTGAAATTGTAGCACACAGCCTGTTACTCCTGTCAGAGAGACCAATAGGCTTTGTCTCCTCCGCTGTTTTTGGATTTCCTATTAAGTCTTGAAGGAAGCTTTTCTAAGGCTCTTTTCTAAAGCCTTCATCTTAACAGAACAAAAGTGAGACCCAGAAGGATGGGCCTAGCCTCTGTGGCTCTTCTTGCTCAACTGCTCTGTGTTTTTGCTGTCAGCCTTTATTTAGGTCATGAAATTGCCCAGTTTCAGATGTCTGGGAAGGTTGGAAGTGGTTTCTCTCTTCAGGAGGTCATGGTCCACACTTGTTCTTCCAGTGGTCAAGGAGCCTTACGCCCTCTGTGTTCTTATGCCCTCCCCCTTTCAATGCCTTGTACTCTTGGGGAGCTGTGATGCATTCCAGTGCCAATGTTGCAACCACATTGTCAACCCAAGTGCTTATATGTGGTCCTCTTACTTCATTTTCTTTGTACCACATGCTAGGTTATTTCTAAAGAATATAAGTTTAGCTCTTGGTTTGGAGGCCAGACTTCTGGGAGCCTGCCACTGCACCTGCTTTCTTGATGTATCACAGTAGGGCAGAGGGCACTCCATGGATGACAGAGCAAATTGCTAGCTTAAGTCTCTCTACTTTGAAAGCTACCATGAAGGCCCTCCCATATGGCTCTATCTCAACTCAATTCTCCTTTCCATGAAACCCCCATTACACATGACTTGAGACATCAACTCTCCAGCATATAAGTGCTAAGACACATCCAAACCCTAGCAACTGCCAGAGGGCAACCTCTGCCTTAGGGCATCCCCTGCCTTCTGCTCCTGGACAGGCTTGATGCTCCAGGAGCTCTGTCATTCCAGGCAACGGCTCCATCCTAAAGACATACATAGACAAGAACTCGTTGTGCCCCTACCCCAGTGTCTATCAGTGCCAGAGCTACCTACATGGGCCCCTTGGTCTCTGTCAGACCTGCACCTTGATCAGCTTTGTTTTTGCAGCTTGTAGACTACCGGGCAGAGTTCAGCAAATGGTGGCTGACTGAGTTCAAAACAGTCAAGTTTCCTTCCCAAGGAACTGTCTTTGACTACTACATAGACCCAGAGACCAAGAAATTTGAGCCCTGGGCCAAGCTCATTCCCCAGTTTGAATTTGACCCAGAGATGCCTTTGCAGGTAAGTGGGAATGGCCAACCAGTGGCATGGTGCCCATGAGGGTGCTCAGCAGTGACCCCTGTTGGTATTGAGTGTTTGACCTTGTATAAACTAGTTGGTCCCCACTTGCATTCTTTTTCAACTCATAGGTGTAATGAATTCACAAGGTCCCCTGTAGGAAAGGAGGCAAATAGAGAACCCAGGGAGTATCATTAGGGATGGAGGACAGAAGATAGAAAGGCCAGAAATACTGTTGTCCCTTTGGAGATGTCTTAGAGAGTCAGAGAACACTCTTTACTGTACTCCATGGTGCAGTAACAGTGGGTTTACAAGGTGGACAAACAGTAGATTTTAGGAAAGATACTCAGACCAATCCTTATTAGGCAGGCTTCCCTATGACAGAATCTCCTCTTCTGGAGTGTCCCAGAACATAATGTTGTGTGACAGGCCTATCACATTCTGTTCCAGGCTTGTTTGGTACACACATGTGAGACCATCCGGGTGTGCTACTTCATGGAGCGGCTCATGCAGTGGCGGCGGCCGGTTATGCTGGTTGGCTCTGCAGGCTCAGGCAAGTCTGTGCTGGTGGGAGCAAAGCTGTCCAGCCTTAACCCTGAGGAATACATGGTGAAAAATGTGCCCTTCAACTACTATACTACGTCAGCAATGCTGCAAGGTAAGCAGCCCCAGGGCCTGGAGTGTGAGCCACTAAAAAGCCAGCAGAGCTCTCAGGGCTGGCCCTCCATCGCCCACAGCACTGCTTCCTCCCTTGCCCCACATACCTCTGTCCCTTGTCCCCAGCACCCCTTAAAACTGCCTCCTTCTAGCTTTCTTCCTGTGCCCTATGGCCTGTTACATTCCATCAGAATAGTCCTATAGCTTCGCAGTCATCCCAGCACCATACGGAGGGCTGCATGGGCTTGTGGGCTCAGGTGCTGGGAGCATCCACAGATATGGCTTCATCCATCCCTCGAATCTGGTAGATAGGATCAGAAGCTCAGGTTAGGAAGCTGGCTGCTTAAGGTCATACCAAGAAGAACCTCATTATGCATCCTGTCTTCTGAATCTCCTTGGGGTCAGTGGTGAGCTAACCATGGTGTTCATTCATTGACTCTGAGTGGAGGTAGGCTCAGTGCAGACCTCTGCCCTGCACTGATCACTTTTCATTGGTCCTCTCTTATAAGGTCTCAATTTATGAAGAAATACTCCACACATTAAAGAAAAAAACCTTTCTAAGTTTCGAATGGTAGTACAGGTTTGTAATCTCCACACCTGGAGGCAGAGGCAAGAAGGGCAGTCCAAACCCATCACCAGTGTGGACTACAAAATGAGTTACAGACTAGTCTGAGCTACAGAGCAAGTCCCTGCCTCAGAAAACAAAGCAAATCAAGCGCACTTTCTTTTGAAGATCCATCCACGATAATGCTTCAACAAAATAGAGGTAGAAGTGGGGCTGGAGGAACAGCTTCACTCCTGCCCTGCCAATTGTAGCCATTAGAGTTGTAGAAAACTTATACACACACACGCACACATGCACACACAGCACACACACAAACACATGCACACATACATGCAAACACACATGCACATTTACATAACAAACAGAAACACACACGTGCACATGCATACCTACAAGCAGACACACACACGCACAGATACTAAGCGCATGTGTACACAACACACAAACACATAGACACGCATGCACACATTCCTAACAAACAGACACAGACAAGCACATAAACGCACAGGCATGCACTCATGCACACACACATACAAACACAGACATGCAGACATGAAAAGCTACAGTGTAGGTACTTAGACAGAAGATGCTTGTATATCTGACAATGAGTGATAGTCTGACCTAAGTCATTATCATTTTGCTTGGGACTTGTTAACTTTAACTTTTTTATGTGATATGTTTACACCTGTGATGGGAATACTCTCACTGCAGCCCATTACAAGATACTAATACAATGTTGGAGATGGAGTCACTGGGAAAGAGATGCCCCACCATGCCCACTGCTCCATTCCCTCTTAGATCTAAACAAAGGAAAGAACCTCCAGGGCATAAGATGATGGTAAAAAGACAGCCAATTCATTAAGGTGTGAGTTTTATGGTTTTATCCCATTATTCTTATTATAGTTACATATAAGTTTATTCTTTTTAAATAATGGTCTTGTTGAACATGCAGCCAAGTTCTGTGAGCAATGGTTCTGCCAACAATTGGAAAGGGGAAAGCTAGAGACCTGGTTGTCAGGGAGAAATGAAGTATTGAATGACACCTATGAACTCCCAAAACAGGCACCTGGCCTCACTCAACAAAGAGGGAAACTAGTGCAGCCACTGTACAAACCCCCTAGTCTGACAGCTCAGCGTTTCAGCTGCAGCTAGGATGGAAGGCACTGTGGACTAGGAAGACCAAAGCACACGCCTTAGCTACACAAGACAGGCAGCAGATCGGCAGAGGCAGTGGGTGTTTACAATGGGCTTGCAATGGTGGGAATGGAGGTGGATGTAGCCTAATTATTCACATGGTAAAGTAATTTGCAGAATTACAGACAGAAAGTTTCACAAAGGTAAAGTTGGAATTATTTCCACAACATTATCAAGAGACAGGCCAGTGATGGTTTAAAAATTATACATGTAATATTTCTTTTATAGCATATTTATCATATATTATATTTCATATGTGAACATATAATATATAATAAATATAAGATATATATCTACATATGTGTGTGTGTATGTATATAAGTTATATGGGGCTGAAGAGGAGACTCAGAGTTAAAAGCCTGTGCTACTCTTACAGAGGACCCAAGTTCAGTCTCCAACACCCACATTAAGTGAGTCACAACAACATGTATGTCAGCTCCAGGGGCTCTGACTTGCTCTATGGGTACCTGCACTCATGTGCACACATACACACAAACACATGGGGGGGATAAAAATGTTTATATATTTTTTAAAGAAATAGAAATAGAAAAAAAATATACTACTCTTAACTTACAGAAGCATATTATACAATGGCTATGCACCACGCACATATAGATTATCTCCAGAAGGACATGTAAGAAACTGGCAATTGCAATTGTCCCTGTCATAGGGGAACTAAACACCAAGAGTGGGGTGGTAATTATATGTTTCTTAAAGTATTAACTATTTCAAGAGTGCAGAAAAGTAAAGACTATGACATAACAGATGCTCATTTACCACCTCACAGATTCAACAGGTGGTAACACACCTGCCTCCACCCACCCTCCTCCCCATTCCTGATTAATGTGAATTCCAAAACCAGTGTGTATCAGTTAAACCCTCTATACCCACCTGTAGTCATAAAACATATAGTGTTCTTGTATATGTTTAAACTCCATATCATACCATCTCTTTGGCAGCTTACTTTATTTTAATCAGTGTTTTGATACATGCAGATCTATATCATTTATTTCCCTTCCTGCATGGAATTCAAAGAGAGAGAGAGAGAGAGAGAGAGAGAGAGAGAGAGAGATTTTCTTCATTTACATTTCAAATGCTATCCCCAAAGCCTCCTATACACTCCCCCCCCCGCCCTGCTCCCCAACCCACCCACTCCTGCTTCCTGATCCTGGAATTGCCCTGTACTGGGGCATATGATCTTCACAAGTCCAAGAGTCTCTCTTCCGAATGATGGCCAACTAGGCCATCCTCTGCTACATATGCAACTAGAGACACCGCCCGGGGGGGGGGGGGGTGGTGGTACTGGTTAGTTCATACTGTTGTTCCTCCTATAGAGTTGCAGACCCCTTTAGCTCCTGCATGGAATTCTATTGTGGGGATAAATCAAAGTTCTTTATCCAGCATCCTACTGAAAAGCAGCGTACATTTCTTTTTAAATTTTTATTAGTTCTTTGAGAAAGAATCATGTACAGTGTGTTCTTGTCATATCCACATCCTACCCAACTCCTCCCTTTCTTGAGTACCCAACTTTGTGTCTTCCTTTCATTTATTTTAACCCAAGTATTATTTGTGCTGCCCATATATTAGATGTATGGCCTTCCACTGGAATGTGATCAGCTTCTCAGGGACCACAATCTTAAAGAAAACTGATTCTGCCTCTCCCAGTAACTATCAATTGCTAATAGCTCCTCGGCCATGGGTGGGGCTTTGTGCCTGCCTCCTCTATCCATCTTGTGATTTTGTCTAGCTCAAGCTTGCACAAGACTTGCCCTTGCTGTCAGAACTTCTGTGAATTTATATGTGCCCTGCTGTGTCAGAAGACTCTATATTCTTTTTTTTTTTTTTTTTTTTTTGGTTTTTCAAGACAGGGTTT
>NC_034603.1:33913795-33932039 GCF_900095145.1 Mus pahari | reverse complement strand
CGCCACCACCGCCCGGCAAGACTCTATATCCTTGTAGTCATCCACTGTCTCAGGCTCCTACAATGTTTCCATACCATCTTACACCGTGATCTCTGAGTCTTGGGAGAAGAGGGTGTGATGCAGATGTCCTGTCTGTGGCTAAGCATCCCACATTCTCTTACTCTCTGTACCTGTACCAGCTGTGCATCTTTGTGTTGATTGCCATCTATTGTAAGAACATATTTCTCTGATGATGATTGAGTGATACATTAACCTACAATATAGGGCATTGGGAGTAAGTAGTAGTAAATTCTCCCCAAGGCCTATGATCTATATAGCCATAGGTTCCTGACCTGAAAATAGTGCCAGGTATGTGTTTAATCTTGTGGAGAAGAATTAATTCCAATCAATTAGTGATTATTTATTCCTATGATATCCACATCATGTGTACAAGAGTGAGTATGTCTTACAGGGCCAGCTATTACTGTAGCTCTTAGGGTTCACAAATGGGTAAGATTAGTAATTACCTTTCTTCTCCACTATTGCACAGGGAAACTTCCAGAACTATAGAAGTTAGAGCAAGTAGTATAAAGCCTCCATATCAATACCAGCATGAACTCTTCATGTTCTCTAACTCAAGTGTGTGATGTTATTACCAGTAGGGTCTTACCATCACATCTCAGAGGGTAGTTAAGAGCATTAGCAACTGCTTTTAATGTTTGGGGAATCTGTGGACCTCACTGGTCAACAACTCTGAAGACACAGCCCATTTCTGGCACTAAGATTTTTTTTTTGTTAGTTAGCCTGTGATATCAACTATGGGCACTGTGGTCTCTTAGGATAGCCCCATTTTAACTATTTATATCTATTATATATAAGTATCTATCCATATTCATATCTATTATATGTAAGTATATTTCCATATACTAGGAAGTCTCAACTGTAGTAGGTTTCCATATATTTTTGAAAGGTCTTTAGTGTTATTTATCACTCCATATTCCTTTTTTTACCCTGCCCTCCCATCTGCCATCCCAAATTCCTATTAAATTATTACTTCTTAATTCTTTATACAACTAAATGCTACCCACACACTGACCCCTTACTAATTTTCTGGCATTTATGAGTATTTTAAATGAAACACACATGTCTGAAGGTTCAAAGTTAACATCTACAAAAGAGAAAAAAAAAAGATGCGGTGTTTGTCTTCCTGGATTGGGTTACCACACTCAGAATGAGCATTTCTAGCTCCATCCACTTACCTGAGAATTTCCTAATTTTGTTTTTCTTAAAAACTGAGTAATATTCCATTATATAACAGTATCAGTTTTCCCTTCCCTTTCTCAGCTGGTGGATATGTAGGTTCCTCTGGTGACTTACCTATTGTGAACACAGCAGCAGTGGACACAGATGAGCAAGTATCTCTGTCCTAGGGCATATGTACAAGGACGCATATACTCCTGTGAGCACATGTGCAAGGAATGGTATATCTGGGCCATGCGGGTCGGTTTCTAGGTTTGGGGGACCCTTACTCTGATCTCTCTGGTGTCTGTGCCTTCATGTACCCCCAACCAGCAGTGATTAAACATTCCCTTCCCCTTCACCCTTGTCAGCATTAATCATCATTTGCGAATTGATTTTTATTGTCGTTTATTTGTTTTGTTTTGTTTTCATTTTTTTTCCCTCATCCATTCTGACTGGGGTGAGATGAAATTCCAAAGTAATTTTAATTTGGATTTCTCTGATAGCTAAAGATGTTGGACATTTAAAAAAACTATTTTTCAACCATTTGTGTTTCATCTTTTGAGAACCATGTTTAGTTTCATGTTCCATTTTTTTAAAATCGGGTTGTTTGTTTTCTTGGTGTTTCATTTTCTGAGTTCTTTGTGTATTCTGGATACTAACCCTCTGTCAAATGTATAGTTAGGAAAGAATTTTTCCCATTTTACAGGTTTCATCTTGGAAAAGGTTTTTATTGAGTTATGACAAATGTAATGAATCACATATTAAAAGTATAATCCTTGGTAGGGTGTAAAATATCTACATACTCATAAAACCATTGTCATTATTGAAATACTGAACACACCCACCTCTAGACTCCCTCATGTCCTTTGATAATCCCTTATCATCTCTCTTTCCACCCTGCCCTATGCCAGACATCTACCAATCTTCCTTCAGAGCTGATGAGTTTGTATCATCTACTATTTTATAGACTAAAATACCATATATGCTCTTTTTTTGTTTGTCTCCTCCTTCAGCTGCATTTTAGAATAATCCATGTTATTCAATGTCAACACTTCATTTTTTCACTCTTGAATAAAATTTGTAAATCACTCCAGATGATTCCTAACACACAACTGCTTAGTAGGGGGAATCTATTATTATAATAATATTAACAAAAATGTCTGTCAAAGTTAAGAGTCTACATTATACCATCCTTCGTAAGCCACAGCTGCCAGAATCAAAAGAGCATAAACAATTTTTTCTTACTTAACAAAGAAGCCAAAGAAAAATATACTTTTTGTTAAAAAAAAAAAAAAGCTAATATTTTTGGAAGAGATGTTCTTGCTTTGAAATAAGGCTTAACCCCCACCTCACAGGCTAGCCCCCAGGGATCTCAGGAACATTTTGCAGCTCACACATTGTTCTAGTCCAGTGGATGCTTTTTTACTCCACATCAGTAGCTCTTACATAGCGAAGGCAGCTGCTGATGGTACCTGCCTCTCTTCTCTCTCAAGGCATCCAGTTCTGGAGTCTCCATTGAGTCTTCTTCAAAGTGACTGAAATGCAAATGAGGAATGTGCTTCAGGCTTTTCCACAGCTCACATAGCTGTATAGACAGAACAAATTCAATCTTAATGTAGTCAGCTTTATGCTAAGAACACCATCATTATACCCTTTAGTTTACTTAATCCCCTAGCCCATCCTGTAATGGATTACTTTATTGGTAATGCTTTTGGCTTTAAGTAGCAGAAAACCTAATGATGGTAGCATAGAAAACACACACACACACACACACACACACACACACATGCACACACACACCAGGAAGTACAAAGGTAACATTTACAAACTGTAGACACATTGTTTAATGACACCAGTATTAAATATTTGTTATTCCCTTGGCTTATCATTCAAGATGACTGAATGACTTCTGCTTCATCCATTATATTTTCATTCCAAAGAGAGAAATACATAGCTGCAGCAAGTAAATCAAAAACAGCTTGGGCTATATGGGGCAACCCAATATAGATGGATACATGCATAGATGTGGATGGATTCATGGATGGATAGGTAGATGGGCCGAACACTCAAGAACATCATAGGTTTGTACACGTGTCTCATTCTTCACACTATGGTCATCCCAGCTAGAAAGCATCAAAAGAGAATGAAGTTGAGAGTCACAGCTCTGATGGCGATTTTCTTTCTCATAAGATGAGCATACAAGACTTAAGGTTTTAAATGTGTCTCTTGTCAAGAGTTAATGACAAAGTTGCCCGATTTTATCAAACTGTATAGCCTGTTTCTATTGTGAGACCCTGTAAGGTGTGCATCTTTATCTTCATAGTAGAGTGCCTGGAGTGTGCTCATAGCTTCCTCTTTGACTGTGACTATAACAGGACCTCCCTTCATCCTTTAACAAGCTACTCTCCCTTCCATGCACAGCCATGCTGGCAAGGATACAGCTATTGCTGAGGTGTCCGATCTCCATCCCACTAGACTTTCCACAAACTAGCTGTATCGTTTTACCTCCTTTTGCTAAATAAGTGGTTTATCCTTGGGTTCTATTGCAAGTCACTATGATGAAAGCTCACCTTAGCTTTATTTTAATATCTTCTCTGTTGAAAACCATTGTATATCCTTATGTTGCCATTGCAAATAACTGTGACCTATACCTTCAAGAATTTGTCACCTGAAACAAGTTTTTGTTTAGAAGAGGTGGGATTATACTGCTAATCTAAGAAGCTGTGGTTACTGGAATTAAACATAGATTTAGCTCTGAGCTTTCAAAAAGGTGGTTCATAAAGGCAAATGTGATATAAGTATCATGGCTTATAATAACTGTGTCATCTTAGATTACTGTGACAAATGTCTCTCTTTCCAAAATCCTTTGTAGTCCCTTTTGGTCTTTGATTTAATAGATCTGTTTCCATGTCTCCTCCATTTGTCCTCTTCTCATTCTTTTTGAAAATGTGAATAAGTTTTTAATTTTTTTTTTAGTTTTAAACCATATCAATAATCACTTTAATTGTCAGTGCTCCTCTAAATATATCAGTTAAAAGAAGATTGTCAAAATGAATTTAAAAAAAAAAAACAAGACCCAATTATATGGTATTTACATACAAACCCTCCCAACTGGGCATGGTGGCACTTGTTAGCCATAGCCCCAAAGAAAGTAGAGTAGTCGTTTTTGCTTCAGATGAGATGTGAATAAGTTTTAAAAATAATAATAATAAAATATACAAAGATCCAGAGACTGATCGTGACAGAAAAGGGGAAGTAAAGCCCTTGGTGAAGGTCGGTGGACTCAGAAGGAGCTGACTGACCCTAGTGCTCATGCTAACCCTGTATTCTCTTATCATCTGACTGAGATTTGAATTATTAGTTTAACAAATACTTTAGTGCTTAATTACACTAATTAAAGAGGAACTCAGATGTCTGAAAGTGTAAGATGAGTCTCTGTAACCTGCCCATTAAAACTTAAGGTTACTGGTTACCTTCAAAGGTCTACATACATCCCGGCTCAAAGAGGGTCGTGCTTACACTGCTATAGGTAGACAGCTCTCTTTACTCAACATCTTCCTAAAGGGAAAATGACACAAATTAATGCTAGGTCATCTGCAATCCATCTTCTAGTGAGCAAGAATTCGGTTTGGAATTATGGGTGATTCAAAGCACAATGAAACTGAACCCTACCTTCAGACAACAGAAAAGTTATCCCATAAATTATGAAGCACAGCCATTAAAATCATGCTTCAATTGCATCTTTATTATCAGATGGAGAAATTTGCCATAGAACCAGATATGATGGCTCACATTTGCAATCCCAGCCCTCCAGAGGTTGAGGCAGGAGGCTTTTTAGTTTAAGGCAAACCTGCACTTTATATTGAGATTCTGTTGCCAAAAAACCTGATAATAAGAATTATATAATATATTAAATGAAAACTGAAATATGTATGTATATATATATGCAATATGTTCAAAACAATTATGATTTGTAGAGATTCAAAAATCTAATAAAAACAAGTATCTCGAATAAAATACAGGACACAAGAATGCTGAAGAAATTGCTAACTGCTAGGTGAAAAATTTTTGGTCAATTGTCACTTTTGTCACTGTGAATTTTTATGCATTCTAATCTTTCCAGAATGAATATGTATGATTTTTATAGTCATGCAAAGCAAGCTATTTCTTGAAAGAATACATCAAAAGACCTTACAGATACAACCAAAAAGTTTTAACATATGAAAAACTTAAATAATCTGAAAGGAAAATAGTTCAAACACAAGTACACAAATCATGCGATTGCAAGGAACGCCATGATTAATTATTGATGCTATCTATAAAAAATAGGGAGCAGGCAATGAGCTGAGAATTTCTAAAGACAGAAAGCAGATTAGAGGCCTGTACAGTCTTGGTTGGCAGCTGTGGTTTCCTGAGAGTCTGCAACCGAGCAGACTTGAGGTAAAGCCCTTGCTTTGCCTCTTTGTAGTGATTTGATCTCTTAAAAACCTCTTGATTTATCTAAAGGTCAGTCTTTTCTCCTGAAATAATTTTGAGAGGTAAAGACAGTTCATGGGGTTGGGGGGTCTAAGAAAAATTAGTAACAAAGTGCATGTCAACTGCTCAGCACAGCAGGTCTCTGGCATACCATATGGATGTATGAATGTATCACTCTTGAATCTAGATACTGGAGAACCAGAATGGTCAGGAACAACCCAGAGAGGCTGAGGATGAAGGCACAAGGGCTCACTTACTCAGTGTGATAGCTAATACTTATTGTGAAATTGGCAAAATATAGAATTACCAAAACCACAATCATCTAGACATATCTATACGGAATTTTCTAGAATGAATTAACTGAGGTAGGACAACCCAATCTCAACATGAAAGACACTATTCCAAGAGCTTGAGTCTTGACCTGGATAGAAAGATAAAGTAAATTCATCTCTTTCTGCTTCCTGAAAATGCTTGCAATGGACCAACTACTTTCTGCCTCCTTTGCCATGATGGGCTATACACTCAAACTTTGTTTTCATCAAGTAGTTTGTTAGAGTAACCAGAAAAGTCACTCCTATGTCCAGTGAGGGGGTAAAAATGATCAGTAGCTAAAGATCTAGATTCTCGTTTCAACAAGTAGCTTACCCTGCCTTGCTTAACTCCTGTGCCTTTAACTCCAGTATGGAGATAAGAATTGCATTTGCTGTTTCTCTGGGCTTATTATAATATATTCACCCATCCCTCAACTGAATAAACAATTCCTAAGCATTCTTCTGTGTGCTAAGGAATGTGTTCGAAAAAAAGCAAACTAATCCCTGTCCTCTTGTTTGTTATCTCACCTGCTCTTTCCATAGAGAATTTAAGCTCCTGGGGGTAGGAATTGCTAAATAGTGATGAGTATTATTAAAAAAAAAAAAGTATTCAACAGAGGTAGGGAAAAGATAGGGTCTTAGGGTTTTACTGCTGTGAACAGATACCGTGACCAAGGCAAGGCTTACAAGAAAAAAGTTTAATTGGGGCTGGCTTACAGGTTCAGAGGTGCAGTCCATTATCATCACAGTGGGAACACGGTGGCATCCAGGCAGGCATGGTGCAGGAGAAGCTGAGCGTTCTACATCTTCTGAAGGCTGCTAACAGAATACTGGCTTCCAGGCAGCTAGGACTACCATATTAAAGCCCACTCCCACAGTGGCACATCTACTCCAATAAGGCCACACCTCCAAATAGTGCCACTCCCTGGGCCAAGCATATAGAAACCATCACAGATGGGGTCTCTAAATTACAGTACCATGAAAGCCTTATTGGGCAAGGGGAATAGCTGGGTAAATAAATGAGGAAACAAAGCATGCTGGCATTTGGAAGACACAGATATGAGGCATAGGAACCAGCCAGAGCACAGGCTCTGGAGCAATGAGCAGAGATTATCTCAGAAACAGGTGCTGGAGCAGAGGGTGATGAGGTTGCTCAGCCATGCAAATCTTAAGCAGGGAACTGGTATGATCTAGGTCACTCTTCATAGGGCTTCCCCAGTTGTTTTGAGAGCATAGAGAAAAGATTAGAGGAGGAAATCAGGGTGACCAACTGGGGTAATGTAATTGCCGTGTGACAGCCAGAGCACAAAGATGGCAGCCACAGTAATACTGAAATGGTCTTCACATAGAAGACAGTACTGCTCCCTGAAGTCAAAGACTGAATTGTGCCATACTACACATGTCTCAAGAAGTTCAACAATGCATAAATGCAGTGGGCATGACTCAGGCCTGTGTGTGACAGGTCAGAACTCAACCAGAAGTGCTCAGAGAGGCTCGCTCTCCTCATCACTCTCGTCTTGCTACATCAGTGTCTGACAGCTCCCCTCAAACTTCAGCCACACCCACTCCTCAAGCCCACCTGGATACAGAACCACTTTGTCACTCCCTCTTAGATGTGAGCGGAAGCAGAGTGGGCTTTGAAAGGCTGAGGACCAGGGCTCACTCCCCCAGGTCTTCCTCAGGAGAACTTCACATATTCCATTTGAGACAACCAGGACTCTCCAAGGCCACTCCTTGCTAACTGGGACGCTTTTCTCTTCCACCGCCTTGGAGATGGCTAAAGAGCTTAATCAACCCAAATTATAGGGTCTGCTTAATTCAAGGGGCTGATTTGAATACCATTGCCTGGGGAGGTTGGAGAAATAAGTATTCCTAAGGAGATGCTTCCTATTAGCAGGACTGTTCTCAAAGCATGTCCTTGGCAGCCCATTAATTATATTTCATTTTGACAGATCTCATATATAGTTGTTATATTTTTCAGGGGGGGGAAGAAGGTGTTGGGTGATTAATTGGTTGATAGTGTATGTTAATTGCATGCTAATTAAATTTAAATGTAATTCCTATTTGAAACACTTAATTTAACTTCGGCCCAGGAAATTAGAATATTCAAGCGTCTTGAAGGAACTTGTCTTTCTATCTGTCACCTTCCTTGTCTGTTGACACTTTCTCCTTGTTTACAAACTTGTTCTTCAGGAGAAGAAATCAGATGGTTCTTAGAGCTCCCAGCTGTAATAAGGAAGTGTTGGTTCTTGCGATCCATAAATATTTAATTGCTTTACTAGAAAAAAAGTAAATCCTGACTCTCTACCCTATTACTTAAGTTTGCTCTCAACAAGCCCCATCAGGCTGGAAGCTGTGTGCCTGATTCCTTCCCTCTGGCTTGATAATGGAAGAGATGAATCCAGGAGAGTGCCCGTACTTAGTTCTCTGAAAGTCACTGCTCTTCACCAATAGGGGGCCATAGGACGGAAGGCAGGCAAGGGCACTGATGGATGCTCTCAGACATTCTCTGCGGCTGTTTTCCACTCCCCCTCACTGTGAACCCCAGGAGATGGAAATCCTACAAGGATTTTTGGCAAAATATCCAGCGATTCCTCCTACAGCTTTCAGGGTCAAAAGGGGCCCCCAGCTGAGCTCTGGACAGGAGCCATGGCCATTAGTCCCCTTTGTGTCTTGGGCACATCGGAAAGGTCTACTGGGGTCCAGTTTTGTGTAGATTTCTTGGGGTTAAAGACCTGGCCTGGTGACTGTGAATGCATCTTCAGTTTCTAACCTATAAACAATGAAAACTGGGAAACCACAAGTTTGGCAGGGACATGGGCTTTGGGGCTTATCTTCTCTGTTCTGCATCCTGGCTTTCCCTTATTAATGCTGTTCAGCATTTGTGTGCCTTGATACTCCTAGTTCTGAAGTGAAATATGACTTGTTTCATTATCCTATGTTATCAGAATTAGGTGAGGTAATATTCACCTCTGAAGTTCTGCCTTTCTTCCCTAACTAACTTGATCTCTCCTCAGCTGTCTTGGAGAAACCTCTAGAAAAGAAAGCTGGCAGGAATTATGGCCCTCCAGGCAACAGGAAACTCATCTATTTCATCGATGACATGAACATGCCCGAGGTGGATGCCTATGGCACAGTACAGCCCCACACTGTCATCAGGCAGCACCTAGACTATGGCCACTGGTAAGTGTCCCTGCAGAAGGGTTTCAGGACACTCAGCTCAGTAGGTGCTGCAATGATAAACTTCTGTTAGCTCTGATACCACAAAGGGAACCCAGAGTGAACGTCATTCTTCAGGGGCTTCCATGCTTCTTGGAGTTCTCTCTCAGACAAGGCCTTCCAGTCAGAGGGGTACTGAGATTTCACCCAAAAAAGGAAGCTACAGTTTTCTGCAGGACTTACTTTCATGTGCTATGGAGACCTAGAGGGATGGGTGTGTTGGAATAGTGGACAGAAGCTAGAAAGGGAATTTTTGGATTGTATTGGCTATATTCTATACACATATATGGAAACATACCAAATATAAAGCTATGACACGCAGTTTTAAAGCAAAAACATCTCAAAATTACATTTTCTGAGACTTCCTCTAACCACAGAGCAAAACTTCCCTCTCACCTCCACTGTGGCCTCCTATAGAGATGTTCTGATAATAACAGGCACACTCCCAGCTGACTTGCATGGGTTTGATGTCTTCAGAGCAATACAGAGTCTCTTGAAACAGCCTAGTTTTTAATGGCAGACAGTGAACCCAGTCTACAGAAAAAAGTTGATGATCTAAAACATTCCTGGCTCCTCTTCTTCCTTCTGTAAAGATGGGGTAGGGTTCAAAAGAGAAATGAGAGAGGGTTCATAGTAAGGATGCCAACCCGAGTTGATTCTCAGTCCTTCCTAAAATCTCTGTCAAACACCATTAGCACCTTTAGCACCTTGCCCTCAGTCTCTATGCTAGGACTTGAGCTACTAATCAAATAGAAAAGATAGAGTGACAGAAAGGACTTTAAGCGAGAAGTAGGAACTTGACAGAAATCCTACCCTGCTGCTCTTTCTCTTCGCGTGTATTTTCTCTGAAATACCTATTTCGGACCCTCTTCTCTCTCTTCAAATTCCCAACGTACCAAAGCTGATGACTTGGCTTTATCTGGGGAAACTAGTGCCAAGTCAACCCTTGCTTTGTACAACTTGCTCACTGACTTGCAAACCCTGTGTCCCAGCCTCCCGTGACATCTCGCCTAAAGCATCACTCCCATGTAATGGTTCCACCAACTCCTGCTCTTGTAACTCTGCACTAGCTAGTCCCCATCTTTTTGTTGGCTCCTTCATGTCATTGAAACTTTTGTTTTGTTTGTTAAAAAGTCATTTTCCTATGGCTAGTCTCTCTTCTGTGTATAACTAAATTTCCCTTCCTGTTCTTGCTTTTTGTCTAGTCTCCGACTCACTCCTCAATGCATTCTTCTTTGATTACTCCCCGCACCCCTCGAATTTCTGAACTATTCCTAGAAACCTATTAACTATTTCTGTGGGATCCAAGAGACCCTATTGGAGAGAGGTCTTTCTTTTCTCTGCAGTTCTAATGTAGGAGTGCTGGCTACCATTGCTTTCTGGGCAGCCATACCCCCCCCTGAGAGTTTTCTTTTCCGTGAGTCCTCTTCTGTATGCTTTCCTCCTGTACTATTTCTGTAGGTATTGGAATCCTTGTAATTTTGTCTTGGGCTATTATTTCTTCTTAATCTCTCAGTAAATCTAGATTTCTACTTTTATATTTAATCGCCTGTGGTGGTTTGAATGAGAATGAACCCCAGAGGCTCACATGTTTAAATGTATAGTCCCCAGTTGGTTGAACTGTTTGGGGGAAGGATTGGGAGGTGTGTCACTGGGGTTGGGCTTTACAATTTCAAGAGACACACACCATTCTCCAGCTCTCTCACTGCTTCAGGTGGTGGAATAAGATGTGAACTCTCAGCTATCCCTTCTCTCTGCCATCACGGACTCTAACCATCTGAGCCCATAAGCCAAGTAAGACACTCTCTTTTATAAATGTCTTCGATCGTGGGTGTATTATCACAGCCATAGAAAATTAGGTAAGACACAACCAAACATGTGAATGATGGAAATGGTTCTACCTCTCCTTGAGGAAGTGCTACTTACCTTAGCCCTCACATACAACTCTTACTATAAGTTTGTTTTGTTTTGTTTAGAGACAATGCCACTCTGTGGCTCAGGCTGCCCTCATACTCACAGCTTCCTGCCTTCTGAGTACCTGGGTTATGGATGTACACCACCACAGGTGGCTCATTGGAGGCCTCTATTTCAGGTATGATCGGAACAAGTTGTCTCTGAAGGAGATCATGAATGTACAGTACATCTCCTGTATGAACCCCACTGCAGGCAGCTTTACCATCAACCCAAGGCTTCAGGTACTGATGGAGGCAGGAATGGGTGTTACCTCTGAGTTCTAATGCTATCATTTCTGGGCTGACAGTCTTTGATTACTAGTGGTAACTGGCCTTCCCTCTGCTAGTCTACTAAAGTAACAAACCAACTTGTGTCTCTCAGATAAGAAAGAAACCTCAGTGTCATAAGGATCTAGAGCTAGAGGGGCTCACAGAGTTCGCACAACTCAACCCCCTCATTCTTAATAGAAGAGACTTCTGGTTAATGGAATTACTTTCCCAAGGGCATACAGACACAGTGTCAACTCAGATTTGGATTCAAATTCTTTCCCCATCTTTGATCAAAGCTTCAATGCCATTATCCTCCCAGTCACTTCATGTTCAACCTAAACTTTGGTGGAGAATCTTTGATCACTATCCCTAGTCTAGAGCAGTGATCTTCACTGGGTGATCCATCCAGCTCACTCCTCTCTCTCATGCCTTGTTTTCTCCTGCAGCGCCACTTCAGCGTGTTTGCCCTCTGCTTCCCAGGAGCTGATGCCCTCTCTTCCATCTATAGCACCATCCTGACCCATCATCTGAAGCTTGGAAACTTTCCCACCACCCTGCAGAAATCCATCCCTCCTCTGATCAACCTGGCTGTCACCTTCCACCAAAAAATTGCCACCACGTTTCTGCCCACAGCAATCAAATTTCACTACATCTTCAATCTCAGAGATTTTGCCAATATTTTCCAAGTAAGTTCATGAGATACTATGAAATATTAAAGATAATTCATAGGTTCCTATTCTTAAATAAATGGTGAGTGACAAACCCCTTTCAACAAAGACAAGAAGTGCATGGAGTTGGGATCATAAATAGGTAGAGTGTCATGGGCCCTGTGGGGAATACTTCAACAAAACAAAGTTTTATTTTGAAACTATACTATTTCTCAGTAAAGAGAACACATTCCTCAGCTGGTCCCTTTGTTCCAAGGCTTAGCATTGAAGAGACAATGCTGTATTACTTAGTGTACTCCTAATACTCTGGTGTATGGAGAAGAAAGTGGAAGAAGACTGACAAGAAAGAAAGAGAAAAGAGAATGAAAGGGAGTCCTAAGAGAAGGAAAAAAGGAGAAAGAAGAGAAAATAAAAATAAGAGGGGGGGAGAAGAAGAGTAATTATTTTAAAACCCCTCCATCACTTATGGTACTCACCATATTCATGATGAAAAAAGAATGTCTCCCAAGCCACACAAGTTAGAAAATGTATTATAATATTCCTAAATGTCATTTTTATCTTCTGATATGGCCTCAGCCCTACAAAGTCCACATTCATTTCCAGATCAAATCGGTTTCAGATAAAGTCTAGGCTGGTCTCTCACTTGAGAGCTACCGGCCACAGCTAGTTGGAGGCCAGACTAGACTACACAATTAGATCTTATCTCAAAAATATCAAAAGCAAAACCCCCACTACCCTGTAAAGCCTCTAGTGCCGAGGTTCCCAAACCATGGCAAAGCATGTGCTTACTCACAATTAGCTCTTATATTTTGAACACTAGTTGAGAGAGACATTGCTTACATCACAACCCCATGATTAAACACACTGCAGTGTGATGGAGACTAGATAGTATTGTCTACATTTTCTAAATGAAAAGCAAGAGGTAAAACTGGTCAAGTTCACATTGGTCTTCAGTGGCATCATTAAAGGAGAACTGGTCAACCACCCCTTATCAGAAGTAGCCTTGCTTAGGGTCTTGAGGGGATATTTGCCTTGTCATCTAGATATACTGAAACCCATGCCTCACCTCAATACTTCGGAATGCTTTTTCTAGTTGGTTTTATCAAGTCTGACACAAACTCAAATGTATATGGGAAGAGAGCATATTTAATTGAGAAAGTGCCTCCATAAAATTAGCCTGTGGGCAAATCTTAGAGGCATTTTCTTGATTAATAATTGATGTGGGAGATCCAGCCCACCGTAGGCAGTGCAATCCCTTGGTTGTATATGAAAGTAACATGACCAAGACATGGGGAGCAAGCCTGCAAGAAACATTCCTCCATGGCCTCCTGATTGGTTCCTGCTTCTAAGTTCCTGCCTTGAGTTCCTCCCTAATTCCCTCAAGCATTCAGCAAATAAAAATAAACCCATGTCTCCCTGAGTTGCTTTTCATCATGGTATTTTACCACAGCAGTAGAAACTCTACCCCAAGGCATATATTATTACCTCCATTCAGTAGAGACTTGGTGAAGTTACTAGCTCGGAAATAAGGAAATGAATACGGGGACAGGGAGATGAAAGCACAAGGAGATACTAACAGAACGACAAAATGGTTAGAAGTGGGTGGGAAGCACAGTGGCGGGGAGTGAGAAGGCAAAAGATGAGACTACAAGATGATTGAGACCTGAAGAGAGGCCCTTGTAAAATGTTTCACTTTAGTGTATAATATTTCCCAAGCACAGCACCAAGCCTTTACACTCATCAACTCATTTAATCCTCTCAACACTCATAGAAGGTAAAATACTGACTACAGTCAACTGTCTTTAATCTCGCATTCCACAGAGCTAGATTCAACTGACTGTGGGTTGAAAATACTCTGAAAACTTGGATTTTTTACACAACATATTATTTTCTTCCTGATCAGTGTTCCACTAATAGTATACTAGATAACAACTATTGACTTTATCAACTTCATTAGTTGTTGTACATAATTTAGACATGGTTGAAGGTATACAGAAGGACCTGCATAGGCTATGTGCTTAGACTCCTGTATTTTATATAAATACCTGAGCTTTCACGGTTTATGGTGCTCAGGAGCATCCTAGAGCCAGTGCCCCAGGGGTCCACAGGGATGTCTCTGCTTCCATTTTAAAACATTATACAATTGTCAGTTTCTATAAGTAACGTAGAGTCACAAAATGCCTTCCAGAAAGTGGATACTCTATTTCAACCTTATTTTGTGTAATGGATGCAAAGAAGAATCAGAAAGGGGAGAGATGCCAGAATGGAGGCTGAGTCTCTTGTTCTCCTGGTCTGCCTTTGCATAACTCAAGTAGCCTAAGTGACAACACCTTGGGTTCTCTATCTCAGCCTGGCCTCTCAGCAGCCTATCAGCTGTCAGCCAGCTGCCATGGCATTGAGAAGTACATTCCTCATTGGGATGCTGCCTTCTTCGACGCCAGCTGCCCATGTTCCCCCTGAGGACAGCTTCAAGTTCAGACTTTGACCACTGCCTACTGTTTTCTTCTTGGCAGCTTGTCTAAAGGCCTGATGCAAGCTATTAGGGGGTTAATTGAACAGCCAATTGGAGAAATAGCCTTCCTGTAGAACCTAGCTCATTTTGAGCCTTTATAATATCCTTCCCCTCCATCCATTGAAATCACAGTAGGATTTGGTGGGCTGTGGTTCCAGAAATCATGAACCCATTCTCCCTGCTCAGGGCAGTGCAGAACAAGCTAAGACAGTGCACAATTTGCCCATGATGTGTTCACAGCTGCTGAGCACTTCATTGCTAGTCAGTGTGACAATGACTGTAACAGGAACTATAAAGAAATAATGTACCTCCCTATCAAGTGCCAAACCTCAGAAGCCAGGACTTTATCTCACTTTATCTCACGTCCCACATCTTACTTATCTGAGTTGGATACCTCGGAGAGTTAACAAGGAGAAAGAGGCCAAGGTACACATCTGGTTAGGAACTTACTTTTCTTTAATTTTTTTTCTTTAAAATTTTCTTTTTTATACTCTATGGAAGTACAGCATGCAGGCAGAAAAGCACACAGGTCCCAAATATCTGGCTTGGTTAATTATCACACATGACCACACCTTGCAATCACACCTTCCTCAAGAACTAGAACACACCTGCGCCCACCCCACTCTAAGGTTTTCATGGACTCTTTCCTCTGCCTTCTAGCCATCAATATTGTCCAGACTTCTAACCTCACACATTGTTCTGTCCTAGTTTTAAACTTTGTAACAATAAAATTTGAGTGAATGTTACTACTTCATTCAACATTTCTTTTGTTTGTTTCTTTAGTTTTATTGTTGGATTTAAAAGTAACATTCAAGGGAGGGTGAGATAGTATAGGCCATCAAGTAGACATTGTAGGCATTGTAGACAGAGACACCAACGATGGCTGTGAGCCTGAGGCCAGCAAGGTCTACATAGCAGTTGAACTATACAATGAGACCCTGTCTCAAAATCAAACAAACAAAAGTTATATTTATATTTCGTTCCAACCCTTATTTCCTTTTCTTTTTCTTGTGTGTATGTTTTTTTTTTCCTCCAACTTCTAGTAGAGTTTTGAAGAAGAGTGCTGAGAGCAGAATCTTTCACACTCCTGATTTCTCAGAGAGAAACGCCTGAACAGTTCAGCAATACCGTGTTTTTCCATAGGTTTCTGGAGGTTCTCTTTGCTGGGTGCTAAGATGATGTTTCTATAATTTAATAAGAGTTATATTCACAACTAACTGTAGCAACTTAACAAATTCGTTTTCTGATTGAAATAATTAAGTCTTTTTTCTTCCCTAGGCTGATACTATGCTAAATTATGCTAATGACTTTTGAATCATAAGTCAACTAACTTGGTATTCCTGCAGTAACTTAGTTACTACCTGTACCCTTTCCTAGGATTCAGCTTTCTAACTTACGTAATCTCTACATTTGAATTGCTAAATCTCCTTTCTCACCAACCTAAGGCTCTAAAATCTAAATAAAATGTCTTAGATGCTCTTCCATTTTTTTTCTACTTCTGGAAGATTTTGTGAAACATTGCATCATACACCTTCCTTGCGGGTTGACAGCCACCTAGAGTTTTCTTTGCAGAAGGTTGAAATTATTAATGCAATTTTTGATATACATAGCACTATTACAATTTATATCATATATTTGCCACAATATCATTTAAAAATAGGCAAAAGAAAAAAAAAAACCCTGTTCTCCTTGTACTGTCTTTAAAGGCTTTTTGCAGGCAAAATTCTGGCTCTCTGAGGAACTGTCTTTCCCCCCCTAAAACCTTCATCTGGCTAGTGGTAGCCTGCCTATACAGTAGTTTTCATGGCCACAGACACAGTTATCTGTGGCATTCATTTTTCTCTTGTGTTACTTCTGCAAAGAAGTTATCCATTGCCAGTCCTTGATTTTGTTTTCTTAATGAAAATTGAAAGAATCCAACATTCGACTTTATTGAATGTTTTGGTTTGATGCTTGTTTTTTTTTCAAATATATATATTGCTAATATTTACTCTCTTATTTGTTGCCTTCCTATTTAACTTGGACATGGGATTCCTTTAGTTTATTTTCTCACATCTTGATTGAGTTACCTCAATAACTGTCCTCCCAATTCTTCTACAGTGTTCACTTTATGGTTATAATTTTTTTCTCTGACTGCATTTGCAACATTCAGGCTTTGCCAGGTTGCATGGTTTATGGTTTAAAATCTTCAGTGTAGCATTCATTTTCAAACATTTAGGAGTTTTGAGTTTTATTTTTTTAATTGATAACTACCTAATTTCAGCAAATTCCATGTGATTTCATTCCATTAAAATTTATTGAGATTTGCCATGATTCTAACAATTCAATTAACATGCAGTTTTTGAGAAATGTGTTCTCAGAAATCAGGTATAGTTTAATCAATACATCAATTAGTACACATTTTTAAATCATGTAACTTAAGTTTAATACATTTTACTGATACTGATTTTTTTTAAAAAAATCTATATGTTCTACAAGCCTTTGAGAAAGATTTGTGAAAATCTCCCAAGTGTTATGGACATATGGACATATCTGTTTCTCCTTTTCTTCCTATTCATTTTTTTTACCCTACAAAGTTATATTGATAAACAAATAGAAATTTAAATAACTCTATTTTCTCACATATATATGAGTATACTTACAACTAGCCCACCTTCTTGAACTGTTGCTTGTATATTAAACGTACTTCTTTGCCTCCAAAAATAGCCCTTGCTTTAAAGTTAACTTTGGTGATAGCACGACTAATCCATATTCCTTTAGTCTGCAATTTCACTTGTCCATTGATGTCCACAGGACACTGGACCACGATCCCTCATCTATATGAAAGTCTACAGATGTTCATGTCCTTTATATGAAATATCAGAGGAGTTTTGTCGTTATTTTTATCTTTTATTCAATTCTGGAAACTGAGCCAAAGTCTCAAGCATAATACCCGAGTCTTCTAACCTCTGCCCATTCCGTGGGACTTGATGGAACGTGCACACATCACCCCCTTCCACTGCAGATAATCTTTAGGTTGTACAAAATACCTAACCCAGTCTAGTTGTTGCTTAGGTGGTTGTGATTGTTTGTTGCTTCGAGACTAATTGTGTACATGTGATGCAGACATAGTCCTTTCTGAATATTTGTTATCCAAGACTGGCTAGACCATGGGTGGAGAACCCATGGTTAGGAAAAGCTTCTTTTTGTCTTATGCTCAGATTTCCTATATTCTTATGCTTGAGGATAAATGTAAGTGCTATCTACACATTCAGCTTTTAGAAAGCAAGCCTGGCAGTTGTGCCTTTTCAGAATACTGTCCTTTTGCTCATGTTGTCATACCTAGTCATGCATTTGAGGTTCAGGCTTCCTGTGCTACTTTTATATGTTCCCTCCATTGTTTCCTTTCCCTCCCTTCTTTAACTCTGTGGAATTCTTGTGTGTTTCTGCTGTTTTATTTTCTCCTTCTTTCAAGATATACACATTTTATTTGTTATTCCTCTAGTGAATGCTATATCAATCAGAATTTCATGAAATGCATTTCTTCAGTCCAATGCCTAGATCGTCTATGAATTGGGCCTCTCTCTCTCTCTCTCTCTCTCTCTCTCTCTCTCTCTCTCTCTCTCTCTCTCTCTC
>NC_034603.1:33906153-33913695 GCF_900095145.1 Mus pahari | reverse complement strand
TATATATATATATATATATATATATATATATATATATATTTCTCTCTCCCTCCCCCTCTCCCTCTCCTTCTCTCTATTTCTTTCTTTCTTCCTCCATCACCATCACCATCATCTGACTTTTTTGAGACAGGGTTGCCCTGGCTGTCCTGGAATTCACTCTGTAGAACAGGTTAGCCTCGAACTCAGAAATATGTCTAGAACTACCAAATGCTTGGATTAAAAGCATTTGCCACTACCACGCAGCTGCTTCTTTTTCTTTTCTTCTTGGTTTCAGTCATTCAGTCTTATCTGGTCCTGATGTTCCTCATAAGTTTTGTTTGATATGCAGTTCTGATTGGCTTTACCATGGGCAGATACTTTGAGGGCTAGACAATGATGGTTTTCTTTGGCAGGTGCACACTTCTGCTTGTTTGTGCATCTCTGAAGCCCACAGTGATAACACCTCAGTTTCCATCCCTGTAAGACCTGACCACAACTATTCGGAGGCCTCCCCGTGGACTTTAAGCATGGTTCTCCTTATTTGTAAACCTGTACCCAGTTTTCATCCTCCCCTCCTGACTCCATGAGACAAGACAGGATCATGCAAGATCTTAACCTCTCCCTGTCTCCATCTTTTCCTTGACCTAACTTGTATCCATAGCTGGTGAACTGATAGAAGTCTCAAGAGGAAACGTGGTATTTATTATTTGGTTCATTTCTCTGGCATCTTATCCCCTCAAGTCTTCATTATCTTGGTTATTCTCTAGATAATGACTGGAAATAGGAAGCTTTAAAATACCTTGTCTGGCTTTTCTTGTTGATTTTAGAGGGTTTAGCCATGATCAGCTAGTCAGTCATTACTAAAACAAATCTTGATAAAAGATTTTTTTGCTATGCCATATGACAATGTGTAGAAGATTTAACACTAGTCCACTCTTTGTTTTAATAAAAAATAATTTTGAGGGGCTAAAGAGTGGTTTAAAAGCATGTATTGTTCCTGAGTTCAGGTTGCAGCACCCATGGTAGGGAGTTCACAACTTTCCATAATCCCTGATCCAGAGGATTTGGCATCTCTGGACTCTGGGCACCTGAACTTATGTCCATAGATTCACACTCAGATATACACACATTCATGCAATGTTAAGATAAATCTTTCAAAAGGAGAATCCATTATAAATCTCTGTCAGGCAGCATTCTGGGCACTGGTTATACAATGACAAGAGTCAACCGCAATCACTGAAATACATCTGCTTCCCTTTGAGAGAGTTATCATGACCTGCAGTAAATGAACTTGGAGAAAATAATAATAAGCTGAAGAGCTAATAATTCCTCGATTTTGGAGATTTATACAGAAAAGACCATGTGGGACATATCAGAGGTCATGGGTGCTGTTGAACAGGGGAAGGGATGCTTATAAGTCTTCCACAAAGGCATTGGAATGAAATCATGGCAGATGAGCAGAGGAAGCAATGAAGGAAGAATGGGGTCACAAAAGTGCGCATGGTCAGAAAAACAAACCTGAAAGTGGAAACTAGGTGTTTGGGAAGTGATGACGAGGATGTTCGTGAAAAAGTAGACCATAACAATGTTATAACCAGATGTTTGCATTGTGTACTTAAATCTGAGTATTCCTGTATGAACAGTAAAGAGCCTTTAAGTGACCCCATCTCTCCAGGACACGAAGGCAGTGAGAGTGAGCCAGGTGATGTGTTCAAAGCTAGACAGAGGACCCCTAAGGTTGTTAACTCTGCCTCCATTTGAGTTTTCCTTGAAAGCAGATGTTCACTTGCACACTAATAATAGGAAAGAGAGGTGACAGATTAACATCTCTGTAATACATAAGAAGATAACTCAGTAGAGATTAATATATTGGCTTCTGACCTGTAAATGATAGCTATTCCTCTCTTATCATCTGTCATTGTTCTGATTTCATGTGTTCAATCATTACCAAAATCAATTTGCAAAGCAAACCTTGTAGGAATGAAATATGACTTGTCTTTCTGACAAAACTCCTTGTCAACATTTCAAGTCTCCCCCTCACTGTAACAAACTCCTTAGTGATATAACTCTGAGGTGCCATCCCAGGTTAATGCTCTAGGACAGTGATTCTATATATGTGGGTCCCTATCCCTTTGGTAAACCTCTACATTATACTTACATTACATCTCACAACAACAGCAAAATTAGAGCTACAAAGTAGCGATGAAAATAATTTTATGGTTGGAGGCTCATCCCAACATGAAGAACTGTATTAAAAGGTCATCGCATTAGGAAAGTTGAGATCTACTGATCTAAAAAGTTCTTTTAAGTATTGTACTTCTGAAATGTTGTTGACATTATTTGCTATCTGTTCTCCTGGAAGGGCATTCTTTTCTCCTCCATGGAGTGTGTAAAGTCCACACAGAATCTAGTGAAACTCTATCTGCATGAGTCAAATCGGGTTTATCGGGATAAGATGGTGGAAGAAAAGGATTTCAACCTTTTTGACAAAATCCAAACAGAATTCCTCAAGAAAAACTTTGATGTAAGTATTGCCTGTGCTCTTTCTGTATTTGAAAAACAATGAGGACCATGCAGGTGATCACAAAAACCACTCTAGTCCATGAAGTCAGGGAAAGCCAGAGATTGGGTTACAAAAGGAAATTCTAACATGACTTCACCTGGTCAAAAAAAAATGATGGGCAAGACACAATTTATTCACATATTTCACACCTATGGATCCCTAGAAAGCATCTGATCCAAAGGCTTATATAATACTGAGGTTCTTTCTAGCTCCCCAGGTGACATCTCAGATGGTGTTCAGCATCCTGAGACTGTGTGCCCCCATCACTCTCATGATAGCCATTTTGAAAGTGTTAAAAACTGGAAATGTAGAATAATTCTGAAACTCAGAGTATTTAGAATTATTCTGGATGGTAGGTGTTTATATTAATGACTGAAACTCTATTTTCCTGTCCAAAAATCAGAGAGAAGAACTTCTGGTGATTGTTCTCTCATCGGCTCTTCCTCCTCCTCCTCCTCTTCCTCCTCCTTCTCTTCTCCCCTTCCTTTCTCTCCTCAATCTTCCTTTATTATGAGAAAGGGTTTTGCCATACAACTAAACTTGATCCACTCTGTATCACTCACTGTCACTCTGCAGCCCAAGCTAGCCTTGCACCCTAGACTCTCTGCCTCCGTTTCCTTGCATGTGGATGGCAAGCATACACCACCATGTGATCCCCTTTTCTGATGCACCATAGTTCTGTGACTGTGATCCTTGACATATACTCTTCTAAATAGTTGGAAAGAAGTCTTGGCAGGAACCGTGGAGAGGGGCTTCATGTTACATCTCTGCCTTGGAAACTCACGGTGCATTTAATGCTTAAATCCAGAAATCACTAATCTTCCTAATTCACACACTATTTTGCAAACACTTTGCACCCTGAAACTCATTTGCCTTTGTCAAGAGCTCCTAACTCACACAGAGAATGTCACATGGAATGTGCCTTGAGAAGTGTTGACACTGGAATGCAGCCATTCCCGGTGAGAAAATTACCCAGCAACTAGCATAGAATGTTCTGTAGGGCTGCCATGTTTTCTGTCCTCTCTTGAACTGGAAGGAACCAAACAACCCTGTCTGGAATTATGCTATTCTCTCTCTCTCTCTCTCTCTCTCTCTCTCTCTCTCTCTCTCTCTCCTTCCTCTCCATATAGATATATATATTTTCAATGAATTAGCCTGTTCTTTGTCATTTTAGACATGGGTGTATTTGGAGCACAACACTACAAACTGACAGTTTAAGATGGGGTAGCCTCATTTGGCCTCTGTGAGGGAACTCCCAGTGATGGCAGGTACAGAGGTAGTTGGGACAGCATGCTGAAAGATGTCTCAGGTTCACTTTTCAACATACTCTCAGAAGAGCTAACAGTTCATTATCTGAGATTAGAATCATCAGCTTCAGAGAGCAGCGTCCCCAGTGATATAACTACCTCTGTCTGGCCCCACCTTTTAAAGAGCCCACTGTCTATTACGTGGCCAACTGGGGATCCAGCTGCCAACAGGTGAACCTTCGGGAACAGCCACACCCCTAGTGCAGTACCTTCTCAGGACAAGCTCCATATTTTCTCCTGAGATGTGCACCTCTGAAGATGGTGCACATAATTTCTAAAACACTGATTCTAAACCTATGGACCTCAAACCCTTTGGCACCTCTAACTTTAAAAATATTTATATTATGATTCATAACAGTAGCATAATTACGGTCATAAAGAGACAATGACAATCATTTTATGGTTGGGGGTCATCACAACAGGAATTTTATTAAAGGGTGACAGTGTTAGGAAAGTTGAGAACCACTGCTCTAGAAAGTTCTCTTAACTGTAGTACTTCTGACACCTTCCTAATTTACATATAACCCATCCCAGTAGCTTCTTTTTGGCTGGCTCTTTTCAAGGTAAACACCCTCACTTCTACTTTCCTTGTTATTTTTATGGGACCTGACATTCAGATCTCTCACATCTTAGATGGTCCCCTGTGAGCACTGCAGAGTTAGCCAATTTGTGTACTTTAAAGTTAACTTTGCAAGTAAGCCTTGTCTTTATGAGTCGATCTGTGCTGGAACTTTAAAGTCACAACACTTGGTTTTTGAAGTACAGATCTTGATGTGGTTTGATGAAAAAGCTCACATCATTTGATCAGAGACCAAAATATAGTTCACACAGCCATTATTCTAACAACACTTGTGAAGACAGGTGAAGCCCCTTGCCTGCACATATACTAGCACTGGTATCAGGACAAAATTCCCTGATTCCTCCCAAAGTGATTAAGCCCCGTTTTTAAAGTCTGGAGCTCTCTGACTTGTAGCTTGCAGTGAGACATGGTATCACTGTTAAGGATGCTTTGATTCCCTATCAGGTGGCTTCCTCTCTCCCTTCTATACAACACGGCTCTGATCCTTAAACTGGAGACTTGTTTTGTTCATCAAAGAATCTTTGTAGATCAGGCTTCTCAAAACTACACTTTGCTTTCCCTCCTGGTAGATCCTTACTGTAAACTGACTCCCATTAGGATCAACCCAGTAGCCTAGCTTATTCTCAAGAAGAGCAACTGGATTTCTGCATTCCTTTCCTGTGCCTTCTTATTTGCTGTATTTATTTCTATGGTGTGTGTGTGTGTGTGTGTGTGTGTGTGTGTGTGTGTGTGTGTTGCCATGTACATGCCTGGTGCCCTGGCAGGCTGGAAGAGGGCATCGGACCCCTGAAACTGGAGTTATAGGTGATTTGAGCCATCATGTGGTTGTTGGGAATCAAAGCCAGGTCCTCTAGAAGGGCCATCATGTCAATTGTCCAGACCTGTCCTATATAAGGTAACTATTACTCTGATAAGACACTGTGACCAAAAACAACTTGAGGCAAAAGCATTTATTTCACTCACAGTTTCATGTTTTCCTATAGAATCCAAAAATACCAATCTAGGAGTCTAAGAAATATTATAGAAGTACCCCCCCCCCGGGATGGGACCTCTTACATCAATCACTAATTAGGAATATTTCCTAAAGGCTTCCCTATAGTCTTATGGAAGCATTTTCTCAACTGAGGCTCTCTCCTTTCCGATGACTCTAGCTTGAGACAAGTTAGACATAAAACTAGACAGGACAGGACTTCTACTGTGTCTTCTTAAACTAGACAAAGTACCTCTTTTGTATTGCAGTCCACCTATTCAGATGCCTGGGCAATTGTTCCTATCAACAAAGCCGCAGTATGATAGGGGTTTTTTATTTTAATTAATTAATGAATTAATTTTTACTTATTCATGTTACATCCCACTCACTGCCACCATTCCCCCCCCACACACACACACACAAATCCTTCCCCCATTCCCCTCCTGGGTAGGATTTTTCATGGCCTGAAATGACCCTCAAAAGACTTAGGGCACATCTGATACTCAATCTTTTAGCCCTCTGTTCTTTTTCTCAGATAATGGTCTTGGTTTTTCTCCTTTGTGTTTGGTAGATCTTGTCCAAGGAATTTATAAGACTAACATGGTCATGACTTGGCTCTGGCTATGGACCCTACTGGTTACCTATATCCAACATGGATTTTCTAATCTGAATTTTAAAAAGCCTTTCTGGGATACATTACATCTGTAATATTTCTTCTTACATGAAATCTTAAGTATCTAGATTTTGACAAGCAAATAATTTACTCTTTGTCCTCTAATGCAAACTAACAATAGAAGCCTCTAAAATGCTTAGAGAATAAATTGTTAATAAAGAGATGAAGAGTTGTCTCATCAACTAATTAATTAAATTGTACTAGTCATTATACAATGTGCTAATATTTGTCCTGGAGTAAGATTTGACAAACAGTGAGGCAGAATCCTTATGAAAGTGTTATAAACAGTGCATTCTACTCTAAATGTTTTAATATTAGAAGCAACCGTATATACAAACCAGTAAATTAAGGATGGGGAGCTACTAGTGTATTCTTCAGAAACCAAGCCTTCTCTATGGATGAACCAACTTCACAAGAGACACATTTATGAGGAGGATTCTATAGGTTAGGGAATAAGAATCGTTGAAATGGCTGTTGGGTAATTGAGGCCCCTGGACAGTGATACACTGTATCCACCATTACCAAAGAAGGCGGGCCTGGAGAACTCCAGCCATGTCCTCATCTACTCTTCTGAACACAAAAAAGGCTCTTGCCGCGCTTTAAAAGTGGATGTTCCTTGCTTTCCACTTCCCACCATTAATCTATAAGAAAAAACAAATATTTACGAATCCCTGGAGGCGGTAAACCTATGGTAAAAGTCCACCTCCCAGGGAAGTGTCAAGAGAAAGTTACAAAGAGGCACTGACGCTTAATTTTCATGAAGTTTGTAGAGAGAGAGAGCAGCCCTCTTGATATCTCCATCATATAGGGTACCAGATGGGAATACGGAAGATCCCCATCCCTGTGTCTTCTCTCCAGGATAGTGAAGAGATGCTGAAGCAAACCCAGAACCTGAACATGTATTGTCACTTTGCGAATGGCATTGGTGAGCCCAAGTACATGCCTGTGCAATCATGGGACCTTCTGACTCAGACTCTGGTGGAAGCCCTGGAGAGCCACAACGAAGTGAATGCTGTGATGGACCTAGTTCTTTTTGAGGATGCCATACGTCATGTGTGAGTGTGCATCTCTTCCTTGCCTCCCCTCAGTGGCTTCTCATTCCCAGGGTCAGGGGTTTCATTTTGTTATTCCAACTTACTTTTTTCTGAAGGTTATAAATTAGTTCTTTGAGAATTTCATACAATGTATTTTGGCCAGATTCTCCCTCCACCCCAATACAGTTCCATAAAGCCTGAAGGCAGCCAGCCACTGTTAGCCCTCAGTGAGGGTAAAGATGGCGGGGGAGGGTGGGGGGGGCAGTACTACAGCTGCAATTTCACTAATAGGCATAGAGGGCAGTAGAACACAGGGTTCAGCTCCAGCAGGCACCAGGACCCTATCTATACACACACACACACACACACACACACACACACACACACACACATACACATGTGAGTTTAATTTCCCTAAGCCTTAAATAAACATTTT
>NC_034603.1:33903804-33906117 GCF_900095145.1 Mus pahari | reverse complement strand
CCTATCTATACACACACACACACACACACACACACACACACACACACACACACATTTACACATGTGCATATCAAAACTTAAATATTAATTATGCATGCTCTTACCATTTAGTATATCACTGGTAATAGTCACCAGCTCTCCCAGATAACTTACACACACACACAATGTGGCTCAGATCCAACCTTTTACATTGTCCAGTCTGAGTTCTACTTAGCACGCATGGTACCTTATAGTATCTTCCACCCTAACCAAGGTTCCCGGGGTCTTCACTGGTAAATTCTCACTGACGCATGACTGGCCCCTGAGTCCAGGGAGGCAGTTTCTCTTTCCCACCCATCCCAAGAACCCCAGAGCTCAGAGATGGACGTGGCTCTTATTCTCATCCTCACTACGGTGTCACAACTGAAGCCATTTCTCCCTTTTAAAGGAGATATTTGTTTTTATGTGTTATGTGTATAAAGGTGTTGCCTGAATGTTTACATGTATCCTGTGTGCGTGCCCAGAGCCTGTAGAGGTCAGAAGAGGGTATCAGATCCCTTGGAACTGGGGTTACAGGTGGTTGTGAGCCATGGCTGGGTACTAGGAATCAAATCCAGGTCCTCTGCAAGAATAGTAAGTGCTCTTAACCACTAAGCCATCTCTCCAGCCCCGCCCCCATTTCTCTTTCTAACCTTCCCAGCATCCAGCCCTGAACATTCTATTCCCTAGCCAATATGATTCCTGTGACCTTAGCTACATTCCCTGCCCCGTAAACACATATTCTTCCCCAGCATGTCTACTCTCAGTGGTGAGCTCTATTCTGGAGTCTAAATTGCAAGCATCTCTGTGACTCTCATACCCATCTTTCCCTTCTACTACCCTCCAAGCGCTAGCTGTCTTTCAACTCCACCAAGACTTCCATTTATGGGCCAGATGCTTTAATCATTCTCCTGGACCCATTTCCCTGTCACATCTTCTTGGTTAACGGATGGTTATCCCAATGCAGGGTTCTCTAACTCTCCTGTCAGAGTGTCTGTGGGACCACACACAGCTCTCGTTAAACCACACTGTTACCTATTCCATTCCTCTCCCCATTTTTGAGGAAAATCCTGCAAACGTGACGGTTAATGTAGCTTCATCTCTGTGACCACATATCAGATAGACCCTAATTGTGGCCTGAAATCCTCCCTGCCTACTCTGGGAACTTCCTTCCTGTTAGCTTCCTGAGGTAACTGCATGGATCTGATTGCCCTTTGTCCTCAATCTCTGTCATCCTTGTCTTGCCTTCAGTTACAGCTAGAGACTGCATCTCTTATTTTACCGAGATAATAAAGTGACTAGAAGAGAATGCTCATGTTCACTGTGATGTGCGTGTCGCCAACCTGAAAACCCCCTGCCTCACTGCCTCAAACATTCCGTGCACAAAGGCCCATCAGCCTTCCTGGTTCATCTCAAGAATCACCTTGTTCTTTCTGAAGGCCAGTCACACTACCTGTCATGGGGTCCCATCCCCTTTCATTGTCTTGGTAACTTTGTTTCTTCCTGTAGCTATTTCCCCTCCCCTTCCTCCTTTCCCTTTACCCCATCCCTAATTTCTGGGTCACATGTATCAGCATATGCAAACATCTTCGCTTGTCAGAAATAGAATAAGGCATTCCTTAGCATGATCTCGCTTTTCATCTACTGACCCCAATTTCTCTGCACCTCTTCACAGCAGAACCCATCAAAAAGGCAGTTTATACCTGTCAGTTTATACCTGTCGTCACCCTTTCTTGCCTCTTATTCTCTCTTCAACAGGCTCTTCTTGCCACGGGAACAAAGCAGCTCTCACAGTATCCGTTGCAGACCTACTACTCACTCAGGTCAAATACTCTGACCCGGTCCACACCTCATGCTCCTTGACCAGGAGCTGCATTTCTCATGATTTTCAACTTTGTTTAACAGCCACCCATCCCTCTATCTAACATATGTTTATGCACTGCACAATATCTACACAGCTACCCTACTCGGCTTCCGGGAAGCATTCTGATCTCGCTCTGTACCTTCTCTCTGGAAATGGACTGCCCCTCTGATGACTCCCTTCAACACCAGATTCTGCTCTGTTCTTGCAGCAGTCTTTATACTAGGTTTTTCGCTTCACTTGGGCATAATCTTCATCCAACTTTTTCTTTGCCTCTTTGATTTTTTTTTTTCTTTTCATGTGTATTTTTAGCATGTGTTTTTTCTTCTTACAATCACAGTAGTCATTAATCGCACAGACCTTGTGTTTTGTGTTCCAAAGGCCTTATTAGTCCTCCAGATATATGTGTGTGTGTATATATATATATATATATA
>NC_034603.1:33862413-33903694 GCF_900095145.1 Mus pahari | reverse complement strand
GAGAGAGAGAGAGAGAGAGAGAGAGAGAGAGAGAGAGAGAGAGAGAGAGAATCTTCAAAGACTCAGCTTCCTCCAGCTGTGGGGCATCTTCGGCTTTTGTTTTTAATCTCTCAGAAATTCAGTGATGGGCTTAACACAGACAGTCTTGGTTTTCTGGCCCAGGAGTTCTCTAGAATATTGATCTTCTTTTTAAATTTTGTAATTTAAATTCAGAGTCCCTTGCCCTTGTCAGAGGTTGTTAATGAAGCCCCAGCTGGAGTCTAATGCTGATGGCTGCAAACTTACCCATACCAACTCAGAAACTTCATCACTAAGGATGCACTTTCCATCTAAATATTGAGTAACACAGCCCATTCTGTGCTGAATCCAGGCCTTCAAGAATAGAACTGTGAACCAGGCAACACAGTGACTCAATTGTACTCCAATTCTTCCTCCAAGCCTGCATCTCTCCTCCAGGAATCCAGTCTAGCCTCCATCTTTCCTGGTTGAGAAGATAGAGCCTTGGTACCAGTATCTCTTTGCATCAGACACAGGGAAAAAAAAAACAATCTCCCACACAGAGCATAATGAAGAATTACAAACAGTGCCTTAAATGTGAGACTGAGCACAAGTCACTGGATTTTGTTTCAGTGTAATAAAACTTTATTGGATAGCTTCAATGTGCTGGCTCTGTAATGGACACAAAATGAACATTGCACACTCTTAGGTGTGTGGAAATGATAGTTTAATACAAGGGCAAGAGAAGGGTAAATCTAGCTAATAATGACAGGGCATAAGTTTCACAATTAAATAAGTGGAGTGAAAAGTGAACTAATAAAAGAAGTAAACGTGGGCCAATAAGTAATTCCTGGATATTTAGGCAGACAAATCTTAGCCACACAGAATTCAGTGATGTATGGTTTTAAGTCCTAACCATTTCTCTATGTCTAAGACAGAAAACAAAAGGGTGGGAGTAAAAAACTGATGGGAGCTTAGAATACCCATGAAAGGGCCTTAGAAATGAGCCTTGGGGGAAAAAACAGATAATGCACAGATGAAAAACATTGTGATTCGTATGCATGAAAAGTATTAGACTCCCTAGAAAATCAAATTAAAACTATAATTTAGCTTTTAAAGTTGTCAAATATATGTGTGCATGTGTAATAACTACGTACATACATGAACAGGGTGTGCTGCTTACGGATTGTTGACGCGCAAACACCTACTCGAGGGTTTCCATCCCAACAGCAACTGTGCAGGGATGAGGCAGTGCCGACCCAGTTTCTGACTGTGACTGAGTCGGACGTCTTTCAAAACTACTCCCAAGCACTAGCTCCGTGCTGAGTTTAGTCAGAGCTTAATTGTTCACCACTGCTCACACTGAATATGGAGTACCTGCTGTAGTATCTTTAACCTAAGGCGGGGATGCAGAGGTGCAGGATCCAATCTCAAGTAGATCCTTTGATTCTTAGCCAGAAGTGTCACACCCCAATTCTGATTCTCACACTATAGTGACAATTTTGGAATTTTGGTTTCTTCAAAAACACGGAAACATTTTAAGACTGTGTGATTATTTCAATTCCAGAAGTTGGGTGCGGGGCTGCTTTAGCTGACTATGATTTGCCTTGTGCTCTAGCAGTGGCGTGATTTTTGCCAGTTGCAGATAGTTTCCGTGATTTTGGGGGGGGGGGGGGGGGCATGTGGAATTCTGGGAACTTTCCAGAGGGCATATAGATGCTAGAGCCCTGATAGGTAGGGTTGGTGGTTGGTGGTTGTTTAGGGAAGTTGGATGCAGTTTGCTAGTAGCCATGGTCAAAGTTAAGACACAAAAGGAAAGAAATTAGGTGCACGGATTTTCGTAGTTCCTCCTCTATCCTCGTTTCTCTCCTACCTAGTGTTTGCAGGAGAAACCAGAAGGATAAAGAGTGGGGAAAAGAAGAATTCACAAAAGTAGCAAAGACTAGCTAGCTATATTGCACTCTTTTTGTCCAAGATCACCAGCATTAGAATTTACTGGCTTACACTGTAGCTCAGTGGATATAGCCCAGTGTGTTCTCGCCCTCCAGCATTACAGATCAGTTTTACTTGAAAAGAGCACAGATGGGCACCGCCATTCTGAGCAGCTTTTTTTTTTTCCCCTGTTAAATTTCCTGAGCCATTTAAAACTTGCCTCGCTATTTAGCTCAGCAACTTTACATCTAGGAAACTCACCCCAAGGAAATGATTAGAGATATAAACAAAATGTTATAACACATTACATGAAACTGGAGATATTGGAAACAGCCTAAGTATCCAATAGTAGGATATTTCAGACAATCAAGTTATTGTATTTTTATTATCAATACAGTATTGAAATTCTGTGTGGTGGTGTTGTACCATCAAAGGCATGGTCTAGCAGATTGCTTAATGGCGTAGAGAAGTCATCACAACCTACTGCTAAGTGAAAAGCTGGTCTCAGGACACTGTACCCAATGTTTAGGAGTTGGCTTGGTGGTAGAGCACCATGTATCATCCTGAGAACTTGAGTTTAATCACCAGGACTTGGAACAAATAAACAAAACATTATACTCAGTATATAAGCTGCCCTTGGATTTTAAAAGCTACAGGATAGAAACGCATTGACATTTAAGATGTAATAACCAAATATATATACACACAGACATCTAGGCACACTAGTCTGCAAGGCCATAAAATTAATGTCAGTAGGATTTATTGCTAGACACTAGAATTGTGGGGGTTTTCCTGTATTTTATATATTTTGTATAATGAGAAGCTATTAGGTGCCTTATATAAGATCCACTGCTGGTGAAGATTAATGGAAGATTGGAATGAAAGTCTGAAGGAGGCTGCAGGTGTATCATTTGAAGAAGGCCTCTTGGGTTGGTAGTGGCTTCCTTCATAGGGGATGATCTAAGCCCAGAGGAAATCTGAAGTACTTTCCCACTGCTGAGGTAGAAAAACAGATACTGGGAATGCTAAGATGTTTGAGGAAAAGAATCCACAAGCAAATATCCATTGCTTGAATATCAGCATCCAGGAAGGGTTATAGGACTGAGGCTCAAGCCTGAACTCCCTGCTTTCTTCCTAGGCTTTAAATTTGTTCTCATTCTTCATGGGACAGATACTTCTAGCCTTGTCTTCAAGGCTTCAGCCTTCTCTGATTATTTTCCTAGTAGCAGGGTTTTGTTTTTTGTTTTGTTTTGTTTTGTTTTGTTTTTTACTTTCCTTCTTTTTTATGCTTCTTCTTTTACCCAAAGTCACAAATAGGTGAGAAGGGGGACACTGTGGAAACAGCAGGTCCAGTGAGGGAGACGAATATCTCCTGAGTCCCTCTTCAACTCCACCACTCACCCTCTCAGGCCTGCCAGCCTTCCCTGGCCATTTCCCCCAACGCTCAAGAGTTCAGTGGGGCCTCTGGCTTTATGTAAAGCCATGACAATTTCAGTGCACCTGAGCAAGAAGGTGATACCATGATTGAGGGCAGACTATGAAAGTCCCCCGAGTTCAGTTGTGCCTCCAGGAGAGGCTCCTATGACCTCTCCAAGCATTCCACCCCCTGTGCTTCTCACTGTGGACAGTGAGTGGACTTTGTGATAGGTCTCTGCTTACTCTTTTCCAGCTGTCACATCAACCGAATCCTGGAGTCCCCTCGAGGAAATGCCCTGCTAGTTGGTGTAGGTGGGAGTGGTAAGCAGAGTCTGACAAAGCTGGCCGCTTTTATCAGTTCCATGGATGTATTCCAGATCACCCTGCGCAAAGGCTACCAAATCCCCGACTTCAAGGTAAGTTTGGCCAGCATAGGAGGAGACTCTGTGTCTTCTTTAGGGTTTTTATTGCAGTGAAGAGAAATCATAACCACAGCAACTCTTATTAAGGAAATTATTTAATTAGGGCTAGCTAATAGCTAAAAGGTTTAGTTCATTATTATCATGGTGGAAAACACACAGGCAGCCATGGTGCTGAAGGGTAGCTGAGAGTTCTACATCTAGATAGTAGGCACCAGGAAGAGATAGTCATACTAAGCCTGGCTTATGCATTTGAGACCTCAAAGTCCACCCCTAGTGACACACCTCTTCGGAAAAGGCCACACCTACTCCAGTAAAACCACACCTCCTTATAGTGCCGCTCTGTATGGGGGGACATCCCTATTTAAACTGCAAAACCCCACTCCCTAGTCCCCATAGGCTTATAGCCATAACATAATGCAGAAATGTAGTCAGTCCAATTTCAAAAGTCCCCATAGTCTTTAACGGTCTCAAACTTGTGTAAAAGTCCCAAGTTCAAAGTCTCTTCTGAGATCATGCAATCTCCTAGCCCTAGTCCCCTAAAAAAATCAAAATGAAAAAGCAGACCACATTCTTCCAACATATAGTGGCACAAGACATACTTTACCATTCCAAAAGGGAACATAGTGAGGAAACACTGGGCCAAATCAAGACCAAAACCCAGCTGGACAAACTCCAAACTCTGCATCTCTGTGCCTGATATCAAAGATTCTTCAAATCTCCAACTCCGTTCAGCTTTGTTGACTGCAGCAAACTTTTTTCTCTTTGACTGGTTCCACTCCTTATTTGAAGTTTTCCTCAGCATGCATCCAAAGCTCTGAGATCTTCAACACTTGGGGTCTCCAACACAATTCATAATTCACCTTCATATCTTCACACAGTTGCCTCTCTAGGCCTCCTTGCAGGGACACCCCTGGATACATGCCTGGCCTCAGCAGCTTTCCTTAGTCACAAAAAAACTTTTCTTCTATCCTTGACTCTAAAACTAGAACCATATAACTGAAGCTGCTGGGGCTAGGACATAGCCCCCATCATTCAATTATATCTTCACTGGATTTCTGTTTTTGATTGGTTTTCTTCCCTCCCTATACTTGACTGTCCTGAAACTTGATCAATAGACCAGACTGGTCTCAAATTTAGAGATCCACCTGCCTCTTCTACCAGACTGCTGGGATTAAAGGAATATGCCACCACATCCAGACCTAAACTGTTCTTTAATTCCTTTCCACAAGTGTAAGCTTAGCTGGGTGGGGTCTTGCCTAAGGTCACTATTCACTTAATTCCATTTAACATAAGGCTTTTCTTTAATCTATTTATCTCCTTAAACACAGGATTTAGCTACATTCCATTTTTGGTACACATTTTATCCTTGATCTGTTCATTTAGTGTTTTTCTTTGCTCAGCTGATTCTTTTTCATTATTGATCTTCATAAGAGTAAACACTAATAACCACAAGACAAAGTCAATACTAGGCTGTTTTGAACTTTCCTCTGCCAATACAATTTATCCAAAAATCTTCAATTCACCCTCAGGCAGATTCCTCACACAAAAGGAAAGCAGCCACATTCTTCACCAAAATATTACAAGATCCAGGCCACATACTAATATTCTTCTCATCTGAAACTTCTTGAGCTAGGGCTACACAGTTCAAATTGCCCTCGCCCCACTGTCTTCCATGTTCCTAACAGAATTGCCCATTAAGTGTTCCCCTGGTTTCCTAACACTAAGTTTCAAAGTCCACATTCCTCCAAACAAAAATATGGTCAGGCCTGTCACAGCAATAGCCCACTTCTGGTACCAACTTCTGTCTTAGGGTTTCTGTTGCTGTGAAGAGACATCACAACAAAGGCAGCTCTTATAAAGGAAAACATTTCATTGTAGCTGGCTTATGGTTCAGAAGTTCAGTTCATTATCAAGGTGGGAAGCATGAAGGCATACAGGCAGACATGGTGCTGGAGAGCTAACTGAGATGAGAGTTCTACATTTGGATCAGTAGGCAGTAAGATAGGACAGTTAAAGTAGGCCTGCCTTGAGCACTGGAGCCCAACCATAGTGATTCACTTCTTCCAATAAGACTATATCTACTCCAACAAGGCCGTACCTCCTAATAGTGCTACTCCCATGACCAAACATTCAAACATGAGTCTACAGGGTCATTTCTACGCAAACCACCAACACCCTGCTTCTCTCCACCTACAATCACCAGCCACCTACAATCCTTGTCATTTTCCTTGGCTCTCCATGTTTCCTACCCAGAACCTCCCATTAATTGTCCGTGTTCTCTTTAGTTCCTGTGCTGGTAATATGAGGTTCTTTTCTCACTAGATTCAGCAGAAAGATAGGGTCTTTTCAAGGGTCAACATCTGTGGAGCCTTATCTTTTACATCAGTGTAGCTTGGCTCTTGTCCAATCTGTTTCAAATTTAGTACACAGTTTGTTAGCTGCCCCTGTAGACTTGGGAAGGATTCAGAGAGTCTGTCCAAGTTTTATAGGAAATTCATATTGTAATAGACAGGAATAACCATTGCCTCTGGGACCTTCTATGATATTTCCTGCTTTCAGGGTGCAGGCACACAGAAGCCATAGTCTATGCTCTGGACAATGAGGAAAGGTAGCATGCACAACTTTCAAAGGTCACTTGATCTGCAGCCAGAGTCATGTCACTTTTAGAAAGTCATGTTATAAATCCCATCAGGAATTGCCTTTAATATTCTTGAGAGAACTCCAGCCAGTCCTGAGCCAGTCCCTACCCACCTGCACTCATCATCTCTCAGGGAGCGATAAGAGCAGATCTTCTCTTCTGCTTTGAAGCCATAGCCCTTTGTTAGCACTGGCTGCATCCAAGGTCATAAATCAGGCTCATGGTCTTTCTTCATGTTTCCAAGGACAGGCTAGTGGATGGTAAATAGGCATTTACAGAGCGGCATAATGCTAAATCCTGGCTATAGATATGAATCTCTAGGAATATTCCAATAATGCTGATGTCTGCCTCCATTCCCAAGTTGTTCAGATTTAGCTCACATGGGGGGAACCACCTGGGCACTGGGACTGCTCAAAGCATCCTCTGGGTGATCCTAATGAAAATTGAGAAATGCTATCTTAGATCAGTCTGCAAAAGTGAGGTATAAGAACCATGAATCAAAAAAGAACTTGGTTGCCTTTGACGTGTTATTTGAACACTATAGTAATTCTACAGTAAAAGAATGTTTGGGGTTATAAGGAAATAAATGATGGAAGTCACTAGAGAGAAAGGAGCATAGTAGGGTACAATGTACAACTTTATAAGAGTTATATTCAAGGAGCCAAGACCGAATACACTGGCCAAATTCGGGCCATAATTAAAGAAGATTAACACAGTGAAGGGTTGATTTGCTGAACCCTTTTCCAGGACTGCTGCAGCTTATAGCCCTACTGGTTCTTAAAGTCTATTTTCATTATGGACCAGGCAATAATTTTGAGAATCTTTGTTGGATAGGATCTGATCAAGGGAAGAAGAGTGCCTAAGTGTCTGATAATTTGCTAAGTTCAGAGAATAGATGCTATATCCTCAGAATGCCCATGAGAAAGAGAAGGGGAAGCATATATAGGTCTTCAGACTGGTTAGGCATTGGAAGAAGACAGAGGGAGAGAAGATGTGCTTACACTTTCGGGTGAGATCAAGTCCTCAGTCCTCAGATTTCATCCATCTTCAGATTTGACTGGGTTTCCTCTGCATGGTTTTGTGTTTACACCTATGTCTATTTCTCCCAGCACATTTTTTTCAATCAAGTCTTTCTCTGGAGCCAGTCATAAGAGTAGAAGGCACTGCTTTTGTAGGGTGCATTCATTCCCATACAGGTAGCCCCTTCTGGAACAAGTCATTCCCTCACTGGATGACATTAGTAAAACAGATGAGCAAGGACCACACCTGACCATTGGGAAGGACCACCTCCATTAACTTTCTTTAGGAGCTCAGCAGTAGTGTATCAGCAGCTGTAGTTGTATGAATTAAGAACCTCAGTATGTGATCTTAACTGCTCACCTCCATTGAACTGGTACCTAAAAACATGGCGTTATTTCCCCTGCCTCTTGCTGAAAAGCAGTGTTCCTCCCAGCCTCTTGCTGTCATCTTGCTTTATTTCTAACTGAAGTAGATAAGAAAATGGTGCCTTTCCTGAGGAATGAGGTGTCTGTCTCTTCTGAGGGAATCTGTGACATTGATGATCTTGCAGGTGGACCTGGCCAGCCTCTGTCTGAAAGCTGGGGTAAAAAATCTCAGTACAGTGTTCCTTATGACTGATGCCCATGTGGCTGACGAGAGGTTCCTGGTGCTCATCAATGACCTCCTGGCATCTGGTAAGAAAGTCTTTACCCTTGGATACCACTAACAAAGTTGGAGTCATTTAAAGGTAGAGGAGTGGTCTGACATCAGAAAAGTCAGTCAGGTCATAGTTAAAGAACATTTACACACTGCAGAATGATGTCATTGTCTCCTTCATGGCATATAGCATTGCCCCCCTCCCCATGGCAGTTGACAGTCATTCCATGAAGAGGCCCTGGCTCCTGGCCCAGAACATGTACTAACAGGTTCTTTGATGGCTTGTTTCTAAGGAGGATCTCTGCCCTGGATTCTTCACTGTGTTGCCTCCTAGAACAACCCTGAGCCTACACTTACATCTTTCCCACTTGATCCTGTTTAAACTAATTTTATATTAGAGAATTTTCCTGCTAACTCTTATGCCCCCCCCAATAACAAATGTTTCCATTCTTAAATGTGATCTTTAACATTTTATCATCATATCTAATCTACAATATCACCAACCCTTTATTATTATTATTATTATTATTATTATTATTATTATTATTATTATTATTGTATTGAATGAGACAGGGATCCAATTCTCCTCCTACAATAACTCTATCTTAAAGCCTAATTTCTGAAACAACTAAAAGAGTAAAACAGAGCTTCCAAAACTTACAGCTTTGGAGATGTTGGGCATGGTGCCTGCCTCACCCTGGATTTCACTTGGTACCAATCCAGCCAGGTCACCTTTGCCAACATTGATTTTAGCCTATTGAAATTTCATTCCTCGGTGAAGTATCTTTAATTTATTTCATTTAAAAGACAACGCTGCTGATGTGTAGACCAATTTCTGAAGTCTCACCGAATAAAATGCATGTCTGCTGGCCCAATTTTCCCTTCAAGGTGCTGGTTTTCCTAAAATCATGATTTGGGCCTGCGTGTTTAAGTGGGACAGCAGGTTGGAGTTGTTTGTTTTCTTCTTATAATGTTCTCCCTTTAAAATTAGCAACCTTAGGAGAAAGGATTAGAGCATATCTTCTACTTTTCACTTTCAAATAAATAATTTCAGACTGGGAAGCCACTGGACACAAGTCCAACCAAGTCCATGGGGGTTCTAAATCATCTGTCGTTAATCCTTCAGTTCCATTTCATTGTCTGATCATTTGGTTGTTGGAACTTACAGTGGAAGGAGGAAACTATACCTTGTGATCAGAAAAATTGAGTTCTAGACAAGAGGGAGAACTCTGCCACCACCAAAGTCTGGGCCTTGGGCGCTCCTGCCAATGACTCGGTACATGGTAGTTATCTACAAGTCAGGATGGCTGGAAAAGTACGAGTGTGTGCTACTGATTCCAGCCTCCTACAAAGGTCTGCTTCATAGAGCTCGGGACCTCCTGCCTTAGGCCATGATGGCAGTACCTCCCCCCTAAAAAAGAGCAAAAGAAGAAAAGCCTAAATGATGACCTCTTGTTTTCCTCTTGTGTTCTAGTCTCTTTGTCATTGATCTCTGCCCCCGTTGTTAGCCCTTCATTTAATATCTGTATCCATTAGATAACAAACTGATGCTGTTTTCTCTCCACCCATCTCTGAATCTGTATCTTTTCTATCCAGACCACCCCAACTTGTCAATGTTTGCTATGACAAATTCTGACACCTCTTAACTTATGTCCTTCCACCCCAGGGCAGCCCCTTGGTATAATAGTTGAGGCAGGGCTTGTCTAAACCATGACCCCACATTAATCCCTAACTGGGAACAGTATGCAACCCAAATCCCCTTGGAATAGGGAGACGGTCTCTATGCTGCCCCTTCTCCCATTGCTACCCTCCCTGCCAGATTATGAGTTAGCAGTTCCTAATTCCTTGATGCCACATAGCAGGCTCATTCTAGACACGCTGGCCTCCACTGTTCCTTCTTAGTCTTAATATCCTCTCCATCCATATCTGAACACTCAAGTGTCTTATTGGTAATATGCCTTCACTGTTCCACACTCAGGACTAGGAGTGGCCTTGTGCTATTGAAAGATTAGTGGCTACACTCATTCTCGCTGTATTAATAATAATCATTTTAAGGACACTAAAACTATACTATCAGCTGCTTAATAATTTACAGTGCCAAATAATCCAGGGACAGAAAAACATAATGATTAAATATCTACTATCTAGTTTAGGAAGGTAAGCCAACAAAACTAGATCCATTGCAAACTTCTATTTCAGTGTCCTTCTTAGTCCTTAATGCCTCTTGGATCCTAAGCAACATTCTGGGAGTTGTCTTTAAACTGAAATATATAATACTGTGTGGGTAATAACATGAGAATGGTGAATCATGGGTAAGATATTAGGTATTACTATAGAATAGTATGTTTCGGTAAGTTTCATGCCATAGATAATGAGGAACATGGGCACTCAAATGGCAATCACAATCCCCTGCTTTTTCTTCTGGGGACAAAGGAAGCAGTTTTGGTTTTGTGTGTTTGGTTGTTTGGTTCTTGTTGTTGTTGTTGTTGTTGTTGTTGTTGTTGTTGTTGTTGTTGTTTAACCATAGGATCTAGGTGTGGGTCAAAGCTGACAAGCAAGTGTAATACTAAATCAAACACTTCCCTTTCATCCCAAGCTCCAACTGACTGAACCATACCAAGTTATCAGAGTCCCACCAGAACACACCAATTGCATATTGCTAATCTGGTTTGCAAGATACTATAGCATTTAGCCTGTAAGTGCCTGCAGGTAGAGATGGAGATGCCCAACTTTAGGCCCTACACGGATGGTTTTGAGGTGTTTAAAGAGCTTCTGCCTTTGTACAGATCGCAAAATTCCCTAATGCAGCGTTTTATCAAATCATGTATCAATATATAGCACAGAATAAATGACATGAATGTTGTCAGGAGAAATGGAAGGGTGCATCTGAAATTGGGAACTTTGCTCACAGTTCAGATGTCACTAGATATTCCATCCAGTGATCTTGTAGGTTCTCGGGATCTTGAGAAAATCATGGTGAGCCGATGAACCTGGATGAGTTTCTAAACGCCCCCAGAGCTCTAGGCATCATGTCACTGAGGACGCTCAGAAGTTCAGAGCAGCAAACCTTCTCTACAAGGTCAGAAAGGAAGTACTGCAGGCTTTTCGGGTCACCCGGTCTCTGCCATAACCACTCAAGTCTGTCGCTGAAGTATAAAAATAAGCATAAACAAAGCTCTACGTAACAGTAAGAGCGTGGCTGGACCTAATAAAATGATTCATGGACAATAAAATGTTGAATTTCACATAAGTTTTGTGTGCCACTAAATATCGTTTTATTTCAAACATAAAAGACTGTCTAAAAATGTTCCCTTCTCAGCTTGTAGGACACACCAAAAAGAGGCAGTGAACAAATTTAGCCTGCAGGCCATAGTTCTTATTCTCAATATGCAGCATTTTTAGAGAAATATCAAAAGTACATCAACCTCGCATCTTTCAAATGAAGAAAAGGGGAAAAGGATGCAAACCAGTCAATTACAAATGTCTTAGATCAAGGGGAATCCAGACCCTACCTGGTGGGCTATAACATACTCACACACAAGCATGTGCCGAGGAGCACAGAGGCCACAGAGCTGGAAACCCCGCCCACTGCTGAAACCGTGAGGGTGGCACAAGCCAACTCCATCTGTCTAACAAAACAACACAAGCTATGCCCTGAACCCCAACACTCCCAGCACATTAAGTACTCTTATTTTCCTAGAAATTTTCTCTGGTTCCCTTTTTTTTTTTTTTTAATCAAGAGAGCTGAAATACATTATTTTATTTGGAAGTCCATAATTTTGACAAATGATAGCAGAAGGTATTTATAGGCATAACTACTTTTTTATTTTTATTTTTATTTTTGTGTACTTTTTATTTTTGTGTGTTTGTTTTGCCTACACATATAACTGTGCACCACATGTGTGCCTGGTACCCATAGAGACCAAAAGACATTACGAGATGCCTTGAAACTGGAATTAGGTGGTATGAGCTACCATATCACATGTGGCTGCTGTGGGGTCAAACCCTGACCCTCTCTGAAGAGCAGCCAGTGCTCTTAACTGATGAGTCATCTATTCAGCCCTATTTTGATCTTTTAAATAATTCAGCCTGGCATAAAACTCCTGCCTGGCTTAGCGATATTAGTCAAGCTTCCCCCAGGTGAGGTAGTAGTTCAAGGATATGTACTAGGTCAGGTGATTGACAAGATCATAATTCCAGGCAGCTAGTATTGGAGATCATTGGCTAAACTGCCCACTTTGGAGACTTCAAGTCCTCAGGAGAGGAGAATAAGCAGGGTGACACTAAGAACTTTTTCCATCTCTGCCATTTCTGCAACACTAACGGTAGCATGCTGGTTTGGGAGAAGAAATGAAAGTGCCTAAGAGTTAAGAACCTATCGGGATCTTGTGGGTGGTTCTGGGTCCAGATAGTACTATGTTGAGCTTATGGTTTGTTCCAGCAATGCACAAGGGCATCCCTGGCGCCCATGATACTCCCTAAGCCTTCATACAAGGACAATGGTTTTTAACTCTACAGCTAGTCTGCTGCTTCCTTCATCCTTTCAACTGAGCTATACCTCATTGTTTCCTGAGCCTCACGTGAGAGCCTCATGTCTCCCCAGTCCTCACACAAGAGTCTCATGTCTCCCTGGACCTCACAGAGTCTGAGTTTCTCTGCAGCATCTCCCTGGACTTCATCAGTTCCCTTTCTCCCCCGCCCCAAAGGTTAGCTCTTCCACCTGAGCAGGATACAACCCAAGTCAGAATTTTTCTCTGTCCCAGCTCTTCTCTCAATTTCTGTCTCATTTGCTTCCTGGCTTTCAAACATGTCTAAACCTGTTTCTTCTTATCTAAATATAAACATTTTCCCTCTGACGTGAAATTCAAACAAGTCTTAGATCCCTTAGACTAAATTATCCGAAGAATAAAATTTGCAATATTCACAGTATCAGCCCCACATTGACTATTTTCTTTACAAAATATGTTGAACATTCAAAAACAGGGGGGAAAAAAAACACTCTCTGAATTGGAAATGATGTTGAAAGATTAAAACTTTCCCTGTATGTGTGAGAGTATCTTTAAGTAGGGGCTGGCTGACTTGGTTATCTGACTATGTGCATTTCATCTTTACCAAGAAGAGTGGTAATGCTAATTGGCAGCCCTGTTTGGGGGGATTTAATGTGTTCCCCATTTCTTTTCCTCCCACATTTAATGAATCACCATTTTTCTGACACTAGGTTGTCAGTGAATGAATAAAATCTCATTTCCCTTTCCTATTGTGCAAGGTACTTTGAACTATATGCAACTCAAAGTATTTATTTATTTATTTATTTTAATTTGGCTTTTTTTCCTTTTTTCTTTTTTTTTTTATTGGATATTTTATTTATTTACATTTCAAATGTCATCCCCTTTTCTGGTTTCCCTTCCGGAAACTCCCTATCCCATCCCGCCTCCCTACCCTGGCATTCCCCCTACACTGGGGCATTGAGCCTTCACAAGACCAAAGAGATTAAATAAAGAGGGTGAAAGTATTTGTGGCCAATCCTGATGACCTGTTTCACTATGTGGAACCCACGCAGTGAGAGGGAGTTCATTCCTTTAAGTTACCTTCTGACCTCCACAAGCTCTAAATCTTTACTGGATAGCTCCACCCCTCCAGTATGTGTCATGTGCTTACGTGGTTTTCTGTTGACTCTTAGATGTTTCTTAGGGGTTTATAGATGTTCTTTCTATATTTTGGAAATTAAGCTCTCCTTATTGCATGGGTGGTAAATGTCATTTTAAAGTCTATATTCATAATATCAATTTGGATGTAACATCATAAAATTAAACTGTATTTTTAATGTCTTAGGTTTCTCATTCTCTGTTTCAGGGGTTCTGTCCTACCCCAATGCCAATATTTTAGTATCTAAATTGCTCCTGTCTTGCCTTTTTGTATTTATGTTTTTAATCTACCTAGAATGTATTTTCAGTTGTAATCTAACTGCTCTGTGGTGCTGATATTGAATTATTCTAGCATATTTACTTATTCGTCTCTCCCATTGCATGTCAGTCTTCAATATTAGATTCTGTTGTCATGTCTTTTATCTGAGTCGCCTCACAAATACATCACTTTTATTATGTAAATTTACCCCAGGACCAATTTCATGTTGCTTTAACGGTCTTGGCTTCCCAGGGAGACTTGGCTTCTGACGGGGTGACCATCTCCTTCCAGCTATTCTCTCCTTTTCCAGGTCTTTACAGGGGTGTATCTGTTTGGATCAATTTTTGCACTGGGTTTTTGTCTCTGTGACAGGCGTGGGATTTACTGTATTATGCCTATGTGCACACGTCTCTCTTTTCCTTACTAGGATTTCGTTTCTTTTCTTCAACAACACCTTGTCTCAGGCTTCAGACCTTGCACATTTTACATTTACATTAGAAACTCTGACTCTATTTTAATGGCTTTGTTGTTTTAATCCTTCTAAAATATCTTGTTACATTTACTTATTTATTGCGAGACATTAAAAAGTGCATTGCCTTGCCGAAAGCAATCTACAGATTCAATGCAATTCCCACCAAAATTCCAACTCTATTCTTTACCAAGTTAGAAAGGGCAATTGGCAAATTCATCTGGAATAACAAAAAACCTAGGATAGCAAAAACTCTTCTCAATGATAAAAGAATCTCTGGGGGAATTACCATGCCTGACCTAAAGCTGTACTACAGAGCAATTGTGATTAAAAAAAACAAAAAACAAACAAACAAACAAACAAAAAAAAAAAAAAAACAACTGCATGCTACTAGGACAGCGACAGACAGGTAGATCAATGGAATAGAATTGAAGAACCAGAAATGAACCCACACACCTATGGTCACTTGATCTTTGACAAGGGAGCTAAAACCATCCGGTGGAAAAATGACAGCATTTTCAACAAATGGTGCTGGNACAACTGGCAGTTATCATGTAGAAGAATGCGAATTGATCCATTCTTATCTCCTTGTACAAAGCTCAAGTCTAAGTGGATCAAGGAACTCCACATAAAACCAGAGACTCTGAAACTTATAGAGAAGAAAGTGGGGAAAAGCCTCAAAGATATGGGCACAGGGGAAGAATTCCTGAACAGAACAGCAATGGCTTGTGCTGTAAGATCGAGAATCAACAAATGGGACCTCATAAAATTGCAAAGCATCTATAAGGCAAAAGACACTGTCAATAAGACAAAAAGGCTACCAACAGATGGAGAAAGGATCTTTACCAATCCTAAATCTGATAGAGAACTAATATCCAATATATATACAAAGAACTTAAGAAGCTGGACTACAGAAAATCAAATAACCCTATTAAAAAATGGGGTACAGCGCTAAACAAAGAATTCCCAACTGAATAATACTGAATGGCTGAGAAGCACCTGATAAAAACGTTCAACATCCTTAATCATCAGGGAAATGCAAATCAAAACAACCCTGAGGTTCCACCTCACACCAGTCAGAATGGCTAAGATCTAAAATTCAGGTGACAGCAGATGCTGGTGAGGATGTGGAGAAAGAGGAACACTCCTCCATTGCTGGTGGGATTGCAAACTGATACAAACACCCTGGAAATCATTTTGGTGGTTCCTCAGAAAATTGGACCTAGTACTACCAGAAGATCCAGCAATACCTCTCCTGGGCATATACCCAAAAGATGTTCCAACTTGTAATAAGGACACATGCTCCACTATGTTCATAGCAGCCTTATTTGTAATAGCCAGAAGCTGGAAAGAACCCAGATGTCCCTCAACAGAAGAATGGATAGAGAAAATGTGGTTCATTTACACAATGGAGTATTACTCAGCTATTAAAAAATGAATTTATGAAATTCTTAGGCAAATGGATGGATCTGGAGGACATCATCCTGAGTGTGGTAACCCAATCAGAAAAGAACACACATGATATACACTTACTGATAAGTGGATATTAGCCAAGAAATTTAGAATACCCAAGATAGAATTTGCAAAACACATGAAACTCAAAAAGAAGGAAGACCAAAGTGTGGATACTTCACTCCTTCTTAGAATGGGAAACAAAATATCCATGAAAGGAGCTACAGAGGCAAAGTTCAGAGCAGAGCCTGCAGGAATGACCATCCAGAGACTGCCCAATTTGGGAATCCACCCATAAACAACCACCAAACCCAGACACTAGGCAGATGCCTACAAGAGCCTGCTGACAGGAGCCTGATGTAGCTGTCTCCTGAGAGGCTTTGCCAGTGCCTGGCAAATACAGAAGTGGATGCTCACAGTCATCCTTTGGACAGAGCACAAGGTCCCCAACGAAGGAGCCATAGAAATACCCAGGGAATTGAAGGGAACTGAAGCCCCATAGAAGGAACATCAATATGAACTAACCAGTACCCCCAGAGCTCCTTGGAACTATACCACCAATCAAAGAAAACACATGGTGGAACTTGTGGTTCTAGTATTTGTAGCAGAGGATGGCCTAGTCGGTCATCAATGGAAGGAGAGGCCCTTGGTCCTGTGAAGGTTCTATGCCCCAGTCTAGGGGAATGCTAGGGCCAGGAATGGGAGTGGGTGGGTTGGGGAGCAGGGGGGAATGGGAAGGGGATAGGGGATTTTCAGAGGGGAAACTAGGAAAGGGGATAATATTTGAAATGTAAATAAAGAAAATAGCTAATAAAAAAAGCGCATTGCCACAGTGCTTGTGAGGTGAGAGGGTAACATGAAGGAGTGAACTCATGAACTCTCTCCTTTTAAGACTGTGTGGGTTCCAGAGATCAAACACTGATCATCTCACATCACTGACCCCTGTTTTGCTTCTTAAATCTTTTAATATAGCAAACTTTTCATCAAATTTTCTGATATGTAAACATCTTGTCATTTCCATGAAAATCCCTATTATCTATACTAATTTATGTATTTGTTAGATTTTGAAATTTTATTCATTTCTGGGATTGAACATACAACGTATTCTCATATACTGCCTCATTAAAGTATTTCATCTCATTTTAAGATCTTGCCAATGTAGTTAAAAATCAACAGTTTGGCATACTTTCAACACACATCTCTGTTTCTAAGGGTGAGTGTAGAGTTTTTTTCAAAGTTGCAAATCTCAGATATATTAACAAAAATGTAAGCAGTTTCAGTTAACATTTTTGTTATTACAATGAGGGTAGGCACCACCTATCCATGTGTCTAAAAGACATTTTATTTCCTTTACTGTGGTACCCCCTTTCCTATCCTCACTTGTGAAGCATGTCTTTATATAGTAAGGAATCTGAGTTGCTGTCTATGCTTTACAGTTCCTGGGTCATGCTAGTGCTTTACCATTTTTATAAGGTGCCAAATGTCTTCATTTGGGGGCATCAAATGATTTTTTTAAGTTGATTAAAAGTTGTATTCAGAAAATTCTTTTTCACTCAAAGCTCTTAAGAATTTTTTTCCTCATCATTTTATCAGTTTTTAATAGTTAAACAGTTGATCTATGTAAAATTCACCATAGAGTACAAATTAAGATGTGAATCCAATACTGAGTTTTGTGAGTCTTAGTTCTGCAAATATAGTCTGCTAAATTCTTAGGTAACTTATCCCCCTGACTCCGTTGACTTTAAAGCACTTGTTTTCACATTAAATTCCAGGGTCCCATCTTGGCTTCATGTGTCATGTAGGAAGTGACTGTTCCTCAACCTCCTCAACCATATGCACATAGTTGTATGTTATTTTTGGCCCTTTTTTGCCCTAAGTTTTATGGATAAGTATGGTTTATATTTTCTTCTAAGTAGAAGATTCCTTAAGGGTACAGTTTCCATAAAGGTCAATAATATAGTGTCTGGTAAAAAAATGCCTTGAAGAAAAGAAATGACTACTTGGGGTGTTATCACAAGATAACAAAAAGAAACCCCGTACCCCTTCCTTTCATGAATGCATTTGTTCCCTGTCTTGGTATGATATGGTACCTGTCCAGTTTCACCAGTACATGAGGTTGAACGTGGTGGAAAACCAAGTGACCTATATCTTAATGCCAAACAACTCCCTTTGTCAATTAGCATGATTCAAAGCCACAGGTCTGTGCCTCACTTATCCCCAGGTGAGATCCCAGGTCTCTACTCTGATGAGGAAGAGGAGAACATCATAAACAACGTGAGAAATGAGGTCAAAAGTCAGGGACTCATGGATAGCAGAGAGAACTGCTGGAAATTCTTCATAGAGAGAGTCCGGCGACAACTTAAGGTACAGAAAGACTGGCTGCTGGTCATGGGCACTGCCAGAGGGGGCTACAGGATGTGATCATGTTCTTTTGGCTGAGCAGCACTGCCAACATACAGTTTTCCTCTACTTTATGAACAGGTCTTTATTGATATGGCTAGAAATATGGGTTGGTATGGGAAGAGTCTAACCCTGTTCAGCATGTCCCTCCCCTTCTGATGTCAACTTTTTGGTCCTCTCTCCACTTCCAATGTCTCAGGTGACTCTCTGTTTCTCCCCTGTGGGGAACAAGCTGAGAATTCGAAGCAGGAAGTTCCCAGCCATTGTGAACTGTACTGCTATCAACTGGTTCCATGAGTGGCCTCAGGAGGCCCTGGAGTCTGTGAGCCTCCGTTTCTTGCAGAATACAAAGAACATTGAGGTGAGAGGGGGACAGGGCTCCCCTGAGGGTCCACCTCACCTCAGGCATCCAGGGGTCAAGGTTAAAGTTGGAGATTGGATAGAACCATGGAGCGTAACTTTCCATATGGTCAAGAGTTGGACAATCACATTCAATCTCATTATTTCTGGTGTTAGCCTGCAGTGAAGCAGTCGATTAGCAAGTTCATGGCCTTTGTCCACATAAGTGTCAACAAGACATCCCAGTCCTACCTAACCAATGAGCAGCGCTACAACTATACAACTCCCAAGTCCTTTCTGGAGTTCATCAGACTGTACCAGAGCTTGATGGAGAGAAATGGAAAAGAGCTCCAGGCTAAGGTGGAGAGGCTGGAGAATGGGCTGCTGAAGCTGCACAGCACCTCGGCCCAGGTAAGCATCTCTCTCTCTCATCTGCCCGGTGAAGAACAGCCCCAAACCATTGCGCCGAAGGCTGAGGTCTACAAACCTTCTGTGGTCATCTAGAGCCACCACAGCATCAGAAATAGGATCAAAAGTCAAGAGCAGATGCACATGTCTTCAGCTGCTCTCTTGTCTGCCCATGCTCACTGGAGCTGGAATCCTCTAATGGACTTTCTCCCCTTCCTCAAGGCCATCTTTTCTTTCTCCCCCATTTTTCTTTCCTTTTCGTTCACTGCCCTTCTATTATAGTCTATTTGAGTTGCTATAACAAAAGAACTGAGGTGCAATACTTTATAAAGAGCAGAAAGATTTTTTTTATTCACCATTCTGGAGTTACAAAAGCACAGCCCCTCTCTATGCTAAGCTCTAGTGAAGGCTGTATGGTAGTGGTAGGACCACACACAGATATGTGCAATGTATACAGAAGATGGAATTGGGAAATTATGGACTTGGTTTTTATAACAATCCATTTATAACAATAAAATGATCCTGTCCCAAGAGACAAAATCAGCATTAATCTATTTGTAAGTATGGATGTCTTAGGATCTAGTTGCCTTCTACCACACTAAGGACTGCAGTGCCAACACATGAACATTTGGGGAACACATCACACCCAAACCATATACCTTCCGTACTCAGACCCAAAGTAAAAAGATGATGGTTAGAAGTGGTTCAGGTTTATAACTCTCTGTGTGTGTGTGTGTGTGTACACAAGTGCGAATGAGTACGTGTAGTTTGTACTGCATTATCTCTTAAACTGTCCTTAAAAGCACTTATTTGAATGAATTTTGTCTTATTTCTTTCATTCTTACCCTATTTATAAGTAATTGGTTATGATAAGACGGCCATTTTCATTGTGTCCTTTCTGTATCTATTTACTCTTTCATATGGAACTGGCTTATTTTTTCCAACCTTCTATTCCTCCCTTAAGGACTGGAAGAGCTTCAGTATCTACTATGCCTCCACCCATGTTTGTCAAATAACACCTTTCCCTCAAGGACCCGTTTTATCTTGTTTATCAGTAACCAGGTCAGCTGCTAACTTGAGTGATGGCATTTCATGAATTTGCACAATTCAGGGGCCATTGTGCTTACCATATAAACATAAACATCACGTATTCCTGTAGATAGCTGCCCTATTGATAAACATCACATGTTCCTATAGGTACATGGGCCCCTTGATTAACAACCCACATCAACAGAAAACAGCTGTCCCTATGCTTGTCTACAAACTTTGGAATTATGCTTTTGGGCTTTTCTCTCTGGTCTTTCTCTCTTCTCCCATTTTAGTTTCTTGATTCAAAGTACAATGTATCTAAAGGACTTAAGTTCACTCACTTAAGTTGATAAAGCAAGCTCTTACAATCTGAAAAGAAAACTCCTCTTGTACTCTTCTACGCTAACTCCGTAGCTGTTGCATGCTCAGTTCATCTGGCCTGGGCTGGCCTCTTGGAGCCATGAATGGCACTGGTTCCTGTGCCCGATTTGATCGAGTTCTCACTGTGGCTGTCATCCTGCTGGCCATTTTCTCTGCATTCCAGGAGAGGGTTTCAAGATAATTTCAACAATCCTAGCTTTATGGCATGTAATATTGCTTCTGCTTCATATGCTTCCAATAGGAGTTTTAATGACACCGTTACACTTTAATGCCCTAACAGCATTTTCTTGTGTCCTCCTTCTCAGTACACTCAGTTGCTTCTTTCTTTGTCTGTTTTTTTTGTTTTGTTTTTTTTTTTTTACAAATGGGTTCATGGAATTCTTTGAACCTCGGAATCCAGCAAGTTGGGGGCGTTTTCTCTAATCTGCTGATGGTTTCATCTTCTAGAGTACACCATTCCCTTGTTTGTTCTGTGGATTGGCTTTCTGTCTTTTTCTTGCTTTGCCTCTAGGCAAATTGATATTACTTCAGTGTCTGTCTGTCATCATCAAGTTGCTATGTGATGACCCTCAGCCTGTCTCAGAGCTGGAAACTGGAGCACAGGAACTCCAGGCAATGCATGAGCACTTTCCCACATGTACCTTTGTGCTGTAGAAAGGTGTCTTTTTTATCATTTCTCTTCTGTTTTTTTTTTTTTTTTTCAAGTCTCTGAATTCCCAGAGAAAAGCAGAGTATAACTACCAGTATGGTGCCAGATTCTCTGATAACTTCCACTTATCCTGCCCCCTCCCTTTCTTTCTCCCCTCATCACCTCAAGGCCCTCAGAGCCTCCACACCTCCTCTAACACTTGTGCCATCTCCCTGCTTCCTCCTCTCTGGGCACAGCTGGTTTCTTTGTACAAAGAGTAGTAGCCAGAGAGTGAGGAATGTGAATGGTGTCCTGACTTCATGTAGCAGACACTAACATTTCTTTTGTTCAGATGTCTTTGAATAGACAATGAAGAAAGCACAAATATTCATGCTCATAGTAGAGGAGACTCTATTTAAAAAGCAAGTGCCAGGTTATCCCATTAGCTAATCTAGCTCTTTGTGTGCCTATTGGAGAATCTTAGCCTCAGGTTCAATATCTGCTATGGCCAAGCACCAGCTCTCCCCTTCTGTGTTTTCTACATCTGTAATTACCACTTCTAGCTACCAATATTACTCACACTGGAAATTTCTCACATCCAAGAATCCACAAGTTCTGTGTGTTTCCTATCTATCACAAAATCTGTCTGCTTGGCTATTTTACCAATTCATTATCTTTTTTTTAAAAAAAAATTCTTCCTGCCTGATTGTTTCTGATAGAGTGAACTCATAGTTTCTCCTCCGTTCCATATTATCCTCCACTCCTTTTATTCCCCATCACCCATCTCAGCCCATATCTCTGGAGCCATCCTCAACTCTGCTCATTCCTTTCTCCATCTATATTCACTCCCAAGACATCAGAATGCCCCGTTAGTTCAGGCTTCACAATATATTGATATTCCCCAGTCATTCCCTACACTGCCACCAGCTCATCTGGGCTCCTGACATCTTGACCTGATTAAGTCATAACACCCTCAGAACTCACACATCTCCTTCTGGTTTTGTCCCTCTGCTGTCTGACACCAAATGAGCAGCCAAGGTGTTTGGTTTCAAACACAAATCAGACCATGTCTTTTCTGCTCAAGATCTTCTGGTTCCCTTCTCTTCTTCCCAGTGGCTTCATAGATCCACTCTAGCTCCCAGACTTCATCTCCTGCTAACCCGTCTCGGAAGCAACTGTCAACAGCCAGCCTGTCTCTGAATCCTCTTCTCAGATATACTGGGACTTAGCGTGACTGTTTCCTATGCCTGGACATCCCTCTAGAATCTCCACGATACACATCTTGGTTCCATATCACCTTCCCAATAAGTCCCACTCTGATGACGACAGAAGAGATTGCCACTTCCCTCTGCTCTTGCCCCTCATCATTCTACCCTAAAGCTTCTCTATAGTATGCTCCCTTATCTGACATAACCTTTAAGTTTCTTAGCTGTTATAGAATCAATTGTGTCTATTGCTATTAGTTGGCTACAAATTCTGTAAGGACAGGAATTCTTGTCTGTTCAAACACGATACCCTAAGAGCTCAAGAATGACTGGACAGAATGACACTAATTTAATAGCTGTTGCATGAATAAATCAGCGAATGCACAGTGTTTGACTCTGTGTTCCTAACTATGTTCTGGGCCCTTGTGTCGACGCCCGCCTCGCCAGCAAGGAAGACGCCACACAACAGGATTCCTCTGCACACGTTTATTGGGAGAGCTTGATTGCTGTGGCGAAAGACCCCGAGCCTGAAAACTGGTGCTGCTTATATATGCTTAGGATAGGCGTGGAGCCTCCTGATTGGATATGCCATCAGAACCTCATTAACATGCTCCGGGGCGAGCAGTGACTCAGCGGATACCCGAACGCACATGTGCACATTGCTTGTTTATCAAGAAAGCATGCAGGAAGTCGGCGCCATCTTGTAATGGCAAATTACCTGGCTTCCCACACCCTTGGATATTGTTCTACTTAAGATTTTCTCCCTCCATTCTGTCCAGCAGAACTTCAGAGATGGTTCCTGTCTGTGTGCCTCACCCATGTCTGCACTGTGTCACCTGATCCTGGGTGGTTTGTTACCCCTCCCAAAACAATTTCTAAGCTTAAGGAATTATTCATGCCCTTGTCGGTAGTTCCTTCTGGGAAGGAGCCTCTCTCTTTGGCAGTATGTGCTTGGTCCTTAAACACCCAAAATTTTCCCACAGCCCCCCGCCCCTGTGCCTTTACCCTTTCTTCGGGCATTTCCCTGAGGACAGAGCATGGTTCTGATCCATGGAGCCAGCCTTACGGTGGGAAAGAGCCTTTTCTGGGTTCCTGAGATTGTCTTAATGCTCTGCTTTGGTGGAATTAAGTAAGGAGAAATGCAAAGTGTGGCTTGGATGTTTTAGTAAGAGAACAAAAAAGCTTTAAGCCTTCTCTGATCTGTCCCTCTGTTGAAGAATCCTAAAATGAACCCCAGCTCCTTGTTGTTGGGAGTTACGGGGGGTGGGGGGGGCTCTTTCTGACTGGCAGGACCCTGCTGTCACTCCACATCACAGCTTAAGAGCTATTAAACACCTATTCATGGTGAAGAGGATTGTTTACCTTGGGCTTGAGGTCACAGCCATATCTGCAATCAGCAAAAAAACACAACGTCACAGAAAAAAAGAAGAAGAAGAAAAAAAAAACCACACTTCAATTTTCTCAACTCTCTCAAGATTTAAAAAGAAACAAAAAGTTACTGGTGTGTTTGCCGGGTTGATTATGCTGCTCAATCATTTTGATTTACAATTGCATCTTTGTCCTTGCAGAAGTAACTCTGCAGCTGAACAACGGGAGATGGAAGCAGATTAACCTTCCAACGCGTGAATATAAGCCGTGTTCCAAGGAGCAGCCTCTATTAGAGGTTAAAACGGGTTCTGGCTTCCGTGAATGCACCAAATTAAAGAACATTCTTTTTTTACCCCCTTTCCTTTTCTTCCTTTTGATCTGCCATGAAAGGGAGAATTATCAGCGGCGTCTAAGCCTCAGTTTTATTTTTTCGATTTATGCATTTTGCATCATAAAGCTCTTGAATCTGTTTTGACGTGTTCCAGGAGCTCCAAAGTAATCTGCGGTTGTTGCATGCAATACACCGCAAGAAAATGAGAGGCAAGAGGTCAGCCTGCAGTGTAAGGTTTATGAGCCATACTGCAAACACAAACAGCTTCTTTGCTTTTCAGAATAAATAGGCCTGTCTTCCCTCTGCACTTGAAAAGGCTGTTATGCTAGACCAGCGTGTCTCAAACCTAGGCTAGCAGAATCAACAGGACCCTCGAGGCCTCACCTTAGACTTTCTGACTCAGTGGGACTGGAGTAAGATCTAGGTGTTTGCATCATCAATTTGTTATTGTGTGATGGTGATGATAATGATGATGACAATAATGGTGCTGGTGCTGGTCCTGGTATTGATGATAATGCTGTTACTGATGTTGATGCTGATGCTGGCTGACAGTGATGCTGATGCTTAATCTGATGCTGGTGCCTATGATTTTGGTGCTGACACTGATGATGCTGATGCTGGCCCAGGAAACACAGTCTCAAACCATCACTCTGCTGATCTGAAGAGACACAGAAAACTAGACCCTCTCTAATCTACTTACAAGACCTCATTATGCCTCCCCATGATATTTGACATCAGAGGCATTATGGGGAATCTAGCTGGCTATGACCATTCGTACTCTAGTTGTCTAATCTTTACATGGTTACCTACTTGTAGTTAAGGATTGTGGAAATTCATAAAACCTACCCAAGTGGAAGCTATCCAAAGCTACCAAAGCAGTGCCTACTAACAGCACAGGAATCTGGCACCACAGCTGTGCCTGTCTTTAGCCAAGACCCAGGGGGAGGAGTAGGGTGGCTTTGTTGTTTAAAAAGAGAAGGCCCTGAGCAGAGGCAGTTCACCTGGGGAAGAGAAGGCAGTCTTCCCTTGAAGTGAGCATTGTATGGATAGGTTAGAGATTTCTTTGGTCCTACATTGGAAGTGACAAAAAATAATTCCACTGTTAGTTGCCTATTGTTAATTAGGTCCCAGCCATTGAAGGAAGGCAACTGCCACACTGACATAGGAGTTACTATGTCTTTCTGAATTGTGGCAACAGGATATCAATCAGTCTACATCTCTGACTCAAAGCAGGCTGTCTTCCTGAAGTAGTCATTAGGCAGTTTTATGTGGGCTCCCTCTAAATTGGTTCTAGGAGTGGAGGGAGGCTACCTGGTTGCATCTCTATTTTCTCATTTTTATTGAAGGCAAGGGGTTGGCTCCCTGGTGAGTTGCTGGAGGTCACCGGTCAGGCTTGTACTTGTTTATATACAATGCCTGGATACTGTCCATTCACACACTTGGCTCTCAGGCCACAGAATAGATATTCCGATTTGTGAGTCTTCAGCACATTTGACAACATACAAATGTAATTAAATAGCTACCAATCAGGTAAAGTATGACGTTAAGCTCTTTAAAGATTTTTTTTTTTTAATTAAAAATAGTATTTTTTGTATTTGCACAGAAAACAGGTGAGTTTCATCATGGCCTCCTCACACATGTCATTACACATTTTCCTCATGCATTACCTTCCCCCACTACACTGTGCTGGGTAGTTTTGTCAACTTAACTCACACTAGAGTCACCTGGGAAGAAGGCACCTCAACTGGGGAATTGTGGACACGTCTGTGGAGCATTTTCTTAATTGCTAATTGAGGGCAGAGGGTCCAGCCCACTGTGGGTGGTACTAACCCTAGGCAGGTGCTCCTGAGTTGTATAAGAAAAGTAACTCAATATGAGCCATGAAAAGTAAGCCAGTAAGCCATGTCCTCTGTGGTCTCGGTTTCAGTTCCTGTCTCAATCTTCTGTCCTGGTTTCCTTCTGAAGGACAATAACCTGTAAGGTAAAACTCTTTCCTCCCCAAGTTGCTTTTAGTCAATATTTTCTCACAGAAACAGAGAAACAAATCAAGACACCACCCCTGGCTAATCTACTTCCTGCCCCCCCGTTTCTGCTCTTGGATTCATTTTATTACTCTTTATTTTCCATTTCCCTTAAGGTCTCTTCTTCCTCTCTCACAATTCTTCAGTTGATAGCTGCCTAGGCTGGTTTCGTTTCCTGGTTACTGTGACTAATACAAGCAGCAAACATGGATGCTGCCCTGTGGAGTTTTAACAAACATAAGTGCTAATTAAGTGAAAGGGATCCCACATGATTTGGGCATCGAAGAGACGGCGTGTGGATTTCAGAATATTCCACCATACCTGAGGGTATCCTGTATGCCTTCTTGTTTTCCCCAGTCCAAGGAGTTTAGGTTCACTTAAGAATGCAGCTTTCTATCTCTGTATTCTTGAGTAAGCTCTCGGGTCTGTTCTACAGAATTCAGTCCAGGGAGCCATGAGCACCGTGACTCTGATCGGGCTCTTCATGAGCTCCGTGTTCTCTGATGCAGGTGGATGATCTGAAAGCCAAGCTTGCCACCCAGGAAGTGGAGCTGAGGCAGAAGAATGAAGATACAGACAAGCTGATCCAGGTGGTGGGTGTGGAGACCAGCAAAGTGAGCAGAGAGAAAGCCATCGCCGATGAGGAGGAGCAGAAGGTGGCCCTGATCATGCTGGAGGTGCAGCAGAAACAGAAGGACTGTGAGGAGGACCTGGCTAAGGCTGAGCCAGCCCTTACCGCAGCTCAGGCAGCCCTCAACACTCTCAACAAGGTAGGAAGGTCAAGCAGGCTTGCCTTTCTTCCACACACCTCTCCTCTCCTCTCCCCTCCCCTCCCCTCTCCCCGTTGCTGATTTCTAGATTACCGAAAAAGAAATATTTTATTTGTATACCCATGACTTGTTCTCTGATTATTTGTTGCTAAGAAAATTAACACCTTTCTTAAGATCTTTTGACGCAGGGGTTACATTTCCTAAGATGTTCTGAAGCAAATATAGGAACATTTACTGTGTTACTTTGGGAGTCATCTATCTTTGCTGAGTCTCTGCCTCCTTGTTTGCTAAGAGGAAGCAATGATGATAGAAACACCCCCATTGTTATAATGACTAGACGAGATAATGTATGAAAACTGGATAATCAATAATAGTCACTAAGAAAAACTTCGTTTCTGTCAATGTTGTTATAGCCAGGATAAGCACCTCGACTTTCATAAAACAGGAATGAAAATCTGCAAACTCTCTGGTTCGTTGTTCAGTTGATAGATTGGTAGATTAAAAATACAGAGTATAAGTCAGTAACTCAAGAAGTGATGGAATCAGATGCAGAAATCACACTGGATCCATCCCTCTGCCTCAGAAGAGGTGAAATGTGCCTTTTCTCACTGCCTGCTGCAGACAGCAGAAGGCATTTCCTCCTCCTAGCTGTGTGGGATGGCCCCATTCTTCCTTCCATTTCATTTCCCGATGACATAGAAAGGGGATGACAGGAATTCATGGACTCTTTATTATACATAAATAGATATAGAAATGGAAATAAATAGAAAACTTAGTCAATGCTATTTTTAAAATGCAGTCAGGATCCAAATGGTTTAGTAATCTCTCCTGTATCTGCTTGATGAACCACACTCACTTCCTGATGCTGTGCCCACCTCTAGACTCCAGTTTGCTTCACAGTGATCTGAGATCTCCTCTCCCCTTGAATACACACTGACAAATTATGAAGGTGGTTTTTATGTATATGTCTCTGTGGAGTGATTGAATTAAGCTAGTTATCCTATCAATCATCCCAATACTTAGCAACTTTGTACTGATAAGACTTGAAATTTATTCTCTTAATGCTATATAATCAATCATATAGTCTTTAACTCTTAACTCTATTTACCGCAGTGATAGATCTCCCAAAGCTAATGCTTTGACATTAAGCCTTCCGTACCTACTATCCCAAACCATCAGATTTCTGGTAGCTACTGCTACAATCTTTGCTTATATGTTTCAGTGCCATTTTAGATTCTGCACATAAATAACACCATGTGATGTTTGTCTATGTTTGGTTTATTTCGTGTGACATAGTGTTTTCCAATTCCATCTGTCATCTCACAAATGACAGATTTTCATATGATCCACTTCATCTACTGAAGCCTTGAGTTTTTCCCAACTGTGGCTACTGTGAAAGGTGATGAACATGGAGGTGCAGACATTTCTTTGATATGCTGATTTTTAAAGCATCCAGATAAATACCCACAGACAGGATCACTGGATCATTCCGTGATTATGTTGGGGCTTTCCTGAGACATCTCTGTGTTGTTTTCTATACTATCTGTGTTAATCTTAATTCCCATCAAAAGTATACAAAGGTTCCCCTTATCTGTGTCCTTGCTTGAGGACTCATCATCAAATTTTGTGATAATTGCCCCTCTAAGAGTCCTGGGTGATGAGTTCTTTAACTTGTGTTTCTCTAAGGAACTCTGAGCCTCTCGAAGCTGTGAGCCATACAAGGTATTTCACCTAAAACTATTTGCATCTCTTACCCTCTTCTTGAATGAGCTGCTTCCTGTCTATGGAGTTGTTTGATGTTGTGTATTTTAGTTACCATCAGCTCCAAATCAAGTATATGGGTTGTAGATGTTTTCTTCCAGTCTGTACATTTTTTCCTTATTCTTTCCTTTTTCGTGAAGAATTATTTTTTAATTTTTATATAATCAATATCCATTTTGGTTTTTTCTTCCTGTGTCTTAGGGATCAGATCTAAAGATCATTGTCCAAAACAATGTTGTATAGGTTTTCCCCAGTTTAATCTCTAATGATTGTACAATTTTAGGTCTTACACTTGAATCGGTGATGCATTATAAGTTTGATTTGTATATGTGATATGAGTATTTTTTCAATCCTTTGCATTTGAAGGCCCAGTTTCCTCATGCTGTTTATTGCATGAGACTGGTATTCTTAGCATTTTTATCAAGAATCAACTGACCATAGACTAAGATGCTCAGTTCTAGGTATTTAATTCTATTGACCACTTTGTTTACTGCTTAAGCCGGGACCACTTTGCAGTAGACTTTGAACTCAGACAATATGATGCTTTAGTTTTATTCTTTGGGATTTGGGTTTTTGTGAATGCATATGTACTTTAGGTTCAGTTTTTCTCTTATAAAAATGGCATTTGAATTTTTAAGCGGATTACCCTGAATATGTAGATCACTTTGAGTCTTACGGACATTTTAACAATAGTAAGTTTTTCTACTCTATGGTCACATAATATCTTTTCCCTTATCTTAGATTGTTTCATAGTTTGCAGTGTTCTGCTCTTTTATCCTCTTGGTTAAATTCATTCCTAGGGGTATTGTGAGCCTATTATAAATGGGCTTTGTGGTGATTTGACTGAGAATGGCTCACATAGGCTCATATGCTTGAATGTCTGGTCCCCAGTTAGTGGAACTGTTTGGGAAGGATAAGATAGTGTGGCCTTGTTGGAAGATGTATGTCACAGGAGATGGGCTTTAATGTTTCAAAAGATCATACCAGGCCTGTGAGTATGCATGTGTGTGCTTGTATGCATGTATGTGTTCATGTATGAACACATGTGTGCACATCTGCACCTACTGCCTATAGATCAGGATGTAGCACTCAGCTAATTCTCCAGCAACATGCCTGCATGCTGTCACTCTCCCTTCCATGTTAATAATGTACTAAGCCTCTGAAACTTTAAGCAAGGCCAATCAAATGCTTTCTTCTATAACTTGCCTTGGTTATAGTGTCTCTTCACAGCAATAGAATAGTAACTAAGACAGGATGATTCTCTTTGTTTCTTTTTTGGAACCAACATTGACAATGTGGAGAAATGCTTCTGGCTTTTGTGTACAATTTTTTTTTGTCTCCAACGTAACTGGACAAATGTGTTGTTTAAGTTCTATATATGGCATTGCATTGTCAGCAAACAGCAAGTTTACTGTATCCTTTTTCCTACTCGCATGCCTCTTATTTGTGTGTGTGTGTGTGTGTGTGTGTGTGTGTGTGTTACTTTATTTCTCCTACAAAGACTTGAACTCCAATGTTGAATAAAGTGACAAGGTTGGGCATCATTTTCATCTTCCAGACCTTAGAGGAAATAATTTCAGTCTCCCATCATTGCACATAATGTTAGCTGTGTATTTGCCTTATGTGAAGTGTATCCTTTTTTCTTATTGAGTTGTACTGAAGTGCATCCCTTCTATATCTAATTCATCAAGTGTTTCTGTAGTAAAACAAGTGCATATTATTAAAATATTGTTACCACTTTTCTATGTCTAAGAAAATGACTTTTTTGTCTTTTAATCCATTTTTATTATTGAGCTGTCCTTGCATCCCAGGGATAAATCCCATTTGATATTGGTGAATGGTCCTCCCAAAAGTATTGTGGAATGAAACTTGCCACCATCTTATTGAGGACTTTTTCATCTTTGTTCATCAAAGCTCTTGGGCTGTTGGGCTATGGTTTTCCTGTGAGGTCTTTTGTGTCTTTGGTGTCAAAGAAATGCTGGCTTCATAACAGAACTTGAAAGTATTTCTTCCTCTGTGTTTCTGAGTTTGTTGTTGATGTTGTTGTTGTTAGAAGAATTTACAGTGCATTCTTGATAAGTCATCTTTAAAGGTTTAATGAATTTCTTCCATGAACCCACCAGATCTTGGGCTTGGGTATCTATTTGAAAGAGGATATTTTATCCTAATTCAATCTCCTCACTCATTATCAATCTATTCAGAATCTCTATTTCTTCATGGGCCATTCTTTTATGTGCAAACTGGTCAATTTCTCCTAGCTTTTCCAACATAGGGGTATGACTGTTCATGGAAGTCTCCCATGATCCTTTATATAACTCGTCTTTTTAAACCAGGAGTTTGATCCTCCGTTGACTTTCCTTATGTCTAGAATACAGTTCAAAATGGTCATCATGACTACAAGATGCCATAAAATTTCCCCTGTGATGCCTCTTCTACCACACCAATTGTTATGTCCTCATTGCCACTCTTCTCTGCCCATGCCAACCTCTCTCTGTAGCCCCATAAATCCAGCCACAGCCAAGAGCTCTGAAAGAACCTGTGCAGAATGTTCATCCCCTGCTCTTCTGCTCTTCTGTCAGATGTTTTCTCAAATTACAGTAACAAATAAAAATATTAATTTCAGAAAATTAAGGTATATATGAAAACTTATAATCCAAAGCAATAATAATTGTATACACACAAATGTTAACCAGAAATTTTATATAATCATTCAGAGATGGAGGTCATTAAAATTAAATAGTCATGTTCTATGCTCAAAATCACTTAATGTTTGAATAAAAAAAATAGATGCATGAACATGCTCTTTGTTGATAAGGCAACTATGAGACTGATAGTGAAGGAAAGTGCATGTGGTGGCCTCTGGGGGCCACAGGCAGTGTATATGGGCTTGCATGTACCCTTAGCCTTCTACTTCTATTATGGTTTATAGGCTATGTACATATAGTAATACACAACCGAAACAAATCCTTTTCAATGACTTGACTGCTTGGAAGAGGGCAGAGCTAACTGCCTGACCACGTAGGAAACAAAAAAAGAAATTAAATTAAAATTGCAAATGTTATTAGGATAAAGTCAGTGATAGGAAGGGATATCCTACTTAGGAAAAACATTTGCAAAAAACATGGAATCATGAGGGGCATGTTATGAGTGAACTGCAGGTATATATGTAGGTGGCTCTGATGCCGATAAGACAGGAGAGGTTGTAAAGGTACCCTCCGCAGGTGGCAAGGGTCAAATGGCTCTTTGTTTGTTTGTTTGTTTTGATCATGTTGATGGAGTAAGATGGATCAAGGAGGTCCATGTAGCTGGAGGTCTCCTGGACATTATTTGCCAACCCTTTGATATTCTCAGGACTCTGGCACTTAAGAACCATTTCCTTGTTTGCTCATTATTCTAGATGTTAAGAATAAATCTTTAGCTGATGCATAAACAATACCTGTAAGTCAGAGCTCAGTAGTAACTCTGCATCTTCTGGCTCCGTAATGGCAGTTTTATTTTGCTTTTATTACTGAGATGAAATAAATCCAGTGTAACTTTGCTGCCTTAGTTTAGGGGTGTTTTATCTTTTAATGTCATGGCCTTTTCCCCTCCACAGAGTTACCTGTAATTTTCTATTTTCCATGCATTTTACAGTGAATTTATTTTTATTATACACAAAATATGCAGTAGCACTTTTATCACTAAATAATTCAAATAGCATAGAACCTGCAGAGTCAAATATAAAACCCTTCCCATTTATAAAACTCTCCCCCAGCCACAGTTTTCCCCTCAGAAGGGCTCCTGTAACAATCCACGGGTCTCGACACCAGCAATTCTTTATGTATTCACATTTCTGGAAACATGCATGTAGATATATTATATTTTAGCTAGGTGTGATACATAATAATAATCCCTATACTTGGGGAGAAGAAGCAGGAAGTTTGATGAAAACTTAAGGCCAGGGCTACTTAGAAAGTCCCAGCCCAGCCATAGTTATAAAAGTATATAAATATAAATGCAGTTTGATGCTACTAACTTAATTTCTCTTTTTATTGTATATACTTTAGATATGCAACATGATGGTTTAATGTCCATAGTGAAATAATTCAAGAAAACTTACAAATCCATTTCACTTGGGGTATGTATGATATTTGTCTTAATTTCTTCTCCTATTGCTGTGATGCAAAACCCTGAGAAAGGCAACTTGAAGGCAAAGGGCTTCTTCTAGCTCACAGTCCCACGCTGCAGTCCATCTCAGCAGAAGTCACAGGGGCAGGAGCTTGAGACACCTGGCCACAAAGCATCTATAGTCAAGATAGCAGCAAGCAAGGAATGAATGCTACCTGCTACTTAGCTTGTTGTCTTTATTTAATTCAGCCCCAGATCCCCTGCTTGGGAATGGTCCTATGTACAAGTGTGATAGGTCTTCCCATATCTATTAATATAATCAAGATAATCCTCCACAGGCATGCCTAGAGACCCACCACCCAAGTAATTCTAGATTCTGTCAGATTGACAATTAATGCTGACCTCTATGTAGTTAGGGTTTCTATTGCTATGATAAATATCATGACTAAAAGCAACTTGTAGGGCTGGAGGACAGGGTAGATATTGTACTGTGTAACTCTAGGATCACTCCTCATCACTGAGAGGAGTAAAGGCAGGAATGAATTCCATGCTCAAGTCTTGGGTTATCTTCACCGTTTCCATCACCCTTATGTTTGTGTTTTCTTGGGCATCACTCGATGTTTATCCTCAGGCTCTTTTTTCTTGATGTCACTAAACTGTTGCTAAGTATCTTCTTTAAACTCCTTGAGTTCTTTGATAATGATTATGATTGTTCTTTTGAATTCTGTGTCCTGGAGTTCATCTAAGTAATTCTCATTGGCAAATATTTTGACAGGACCGATGATAGGTTTCAGGGAGAACATGTTGACTTGATCTTTCACATTGTTGATATTTTTGTGATGAGATATGGCCATGTGGACTTCATTTGTTTGGAATTTGTCATGGACCGGGTAGGGTGGAAAAGAAGGGAAGATGTGGGGGCAATTTGTGTGTAGAGTTTAAAAATGGCTTGGACAGATTGAAGTCAGATAGGCAGAGAGGACTGGACTGGTATATGAGAAGTGCATCATGTTCAGAACAGAGTGTGGAGGACAGTCTGCCTGGGTTTAAAGGTTATATATGACATGAGAAAGTCCCGTGGTTTGAGGGATAGGTGGGGAGAATCCTGATCTAAGCCTAGAACTCCTTCTCAATATAGCTCTGAACTCAGAGAAGACCAAGCTAGGCCAGTTCACTGTTCACACCCAGGCGAAATCTGGTAAGTTGTAGGAAAACATGGGAGAGGAATGGTTCTCAGATGTAATCCTGAAGGAGGATATGGGAAAAATGGGGTACCTAGTGAGGTTGTAGAGGCAAACTAGAAAGAACCAATGGGTAGTTGCAGAAAGGCAAGGTCCTGCTGGAAGCCAAGAACTTGACTGTGGCATAGGTGGCCCATTTTCACTTGAAATAACTTTTCTTCTTGCTACTAATTTACACTTTTTTGTTTTTTTCTATTAATTCTTGGTATATATATTGTGATACTCTTTTCCAATCTGTCATTTGGCTTTCTATCTTATTAATAAGCAATATTAAAACACATTTTATATTCAAATAACTTTTGGAATTCCAGCTTAAAAGGATTAGGCATTCTTTTTTTCCTATTGGATTTCTCAGGAACCTTATTATGGAACAACGGTAATCCTAAAAGTGACAGGCATTATATAAGGAAAATAAAACCTCTGATTAATTTATGAGCAGTCACATGAAGCCTGTGCAAAATGCTAATCACATGAATCTAATCAAACACCAATATGCAAGCAAGTCGTACAAGACAATAAACCATTTATATAACCATACCCATCACATTTTAAGAAGAAAAGCTGGAAGTCCCTTTGAGAAATGGCAAAATGACTGTATTTGCTACTTCACTCTGTGACAATATGCCTGACAGAAACAGCAGAAGAGAGGCAAATGACTCACATCTCAGAAAAACCCAGCTTCTTAGCCCCAGGTAGACACACAGATCAGCAAAAGCATGTGATGGAGGGGAGTTATTTGCTTTATGGTCAACCAGAAACAGAGAATAAGACAGTAAAGGAGCAGGGATAATATACTCCCAAGGACCCACCAACAGGGAACTATCTTGACCTCACCACCTAAGATTCTATTGCTTTGACAAGTCACATCACTATCTATGGTCTAAGCCTTCAAATCATGAGCCTTTGTGGTTGGGGATGGGGGAGGATGGGAACACGACATTATATAGTCAAACAGTAACAATGGTGTTTAATACAATTTAATAACTGTTACATAGCAAAGTAGGAATGACAGAGAATTTGGATATATTGCTAACAGCAGGCAGCTAACCAAACCCAAGGGCAAAGAACCCTACCAAAAGGGCAGGAGACACATTCCCATTAACATAGGAAAAGCACAACAAAACTCCCTTTGCTACTATTACTAAAAAGAATTTGTCCTGGATTCTTATCTAATGCAATAATAAATAAAAAGTATCAACTGCATGCATACTATGGAATAGCAAATAAATGTGTTATTTTTCATAAAAGTTATAGAAGTAGAGTAAAACAAATAAAAGAAGGGAAGGGGTCTTATTGAAAAATAAATTATAAGATTTAATAGCTTTTCTAATATCAGCAGTAGCCAGTTGGAAAACAATTTCAAAATAACAACCAAAACATAACATACAAATAAGTGTAAGGAAATTTGCTGAAACTGTGAAGAAAGCTGTACCTTGTTTTTGAAGGATTCAGAAATGGTGCAGAAAAAGACACAGATCAAGCTTAGGAATGTGATGAGTACTTTCTCTGTCATCGTTCCTCCAGTTTACTCATAAGTTACATATAAATCTAATTCAAGTCCAATTTGGTTTTTAGTTTGTCTCTAATGTCATTAGAAGTTTATATTTTTTAATCAGTTTTATAGTCTGAATGTTCAATAACATGAAACTGGCTAAATTATGACATATTCAAGTGAGAGAAGCAGTTCATTTTAAATCATGATTTATAAAATAGCGGCATAAGAAGTTTTATATTTTCAGTAAAAAAAGAGGTTTAAAAATAGAATGACTAACATGTACATATAAGTATTATATATTATATGCACATGTAGGTAAAGACATAGAAGGGTGTGGTAGAAGACTAACAAGAAGATAGATCCAAATCAAACAAAGAAAAACCCTACTAGATAGAATACATCAGGACATAAATATCTTTTATTACTGAAGTTATGAATGCTGTTCAGATCCATTTTTTTCTTTGCTGAATTCTACATGGTGTATCCTCCTTTAATGAAAAAACAAGACACCACTGCCTTATAAAATACTGATGCATAGGAAAGAAATGAGAGTTTAAAAGAAGCAAACTTGGCATAAGTTGTTTAGCTCAATTTTTAGACTCGCAAGAGCTTTCTTTGAACAGAAACAAAATACAATGTGAGTGTGAAAAATAGTACTAAATTTCACAACACAAAACCTTTAAACTGTTGGAGAGGACAAGATACCATAAAATTCCACAGGAAACTCACAGTATGTAAGAGAAAAGGTAGATAGCTCTATGTGAAAAGCTTTAGAACTGTGCTGGGAAGCATCCATGAACGTCTCTCCCCTCTATTATTCATCCCATCAGTTTTCCCATTCTGTTTTTCCCATGACCCAGAAGACTGGTGAGTATCAAGGGTGCCTTTGTCCTCCCCTTTCTTTGACCTTTGCCCCCATGAGCCCAGGAAGTCACAGGAAGAACAGCCATGAAGATGCAGGCATGCATTCCTTCAGCCCTAGCTCATCCATAGCTGGAGGTAACAGCTCCCTCCAGATTCCTCACATTAATCTACTTAGCAAAAACTCTAAGACAACCCATCCTCTTTCCCTAGACAACTTTAGTTGCCTAGCTTCCATAGCCATCACCCCTGCTAGAAGTTTTCAAATCCCATATCAAGCTTTCAAAACAAAAATTTCATCATTTCATTCCCTGTCTTAATCTTTCAATGGCTTCCCATCAAACCGAAAATAAAGAAAAACTCTAATTTTATTAGCAGCTGGTACCTCTGGTTGGCTGAAACTCAATTCCTGTGATTGGCTGAAACATGGTTGCTTTTATAAAAATATGTCTTAATTCTTTAAGAATTTCATAAGTCGTAGTGTAAACATTTTCATCCCCTCTGCCATCTCCTCCAAGATCCATCCTCCATTCCATAGCCACTCAACTTGGTCTTCATCTTCTTTTCTTAAACCCACAGAATTCCATTAGTGAAGCTTATGGACTCTTAATGTGTGGCCATTAACCTGAATGTATTAGACCTACCAGGACCTCACCCTTAAAGAATCTTTTCTGGCTAGCTTTCATGATGCTGGAAAGTGCTCTGTTCTATCAGAGGGAAAATTAAGCATCAGCTTATTAGCTGTGAATTCTGTGAGTAATGAGCAGATGGCAAGATTTGCCCATTGACACAATAGTAGCACCAATGGCATGGCAGTAACCAATCACTTTCTGGTTGACTATAAAGCCCAATCCACAAGATGAACCCATTCCTGGCATGGTAATTGGGCCCAAGCACATGTGAGTAGACAGGCCATGGTCCCAAGAGGAGAACCTACTTCTATTACTTTGCTAATAGGACTTATTATTAAGCCAACTCCTACAGATTTCTCATTACATTCATAGATTAGAGCATTTCTCGCATCTCATCATGGATGCCTTTTTTGTAGTAGATGGCATTTAACACAAAGACCTCATTGCTTCTTGCAAGAGTAGGCTGTGGTTATACAACTCTGGCTACAAATACAAATTGTTTATGTAGTGAGCAAAGCATTCTGAACTTTTGGTTCCAGACCACTATGTGAGTCTAGGAAACACAAAGAAAAGCCAATTATGACCTTAAAAAAAATAGATCTACACTTTCATGGTCCACTCCTTTGGTTAACTTTCCTCACGAGAGCTGGTATGTTGCCTTATGGTTTTGCCTGCAAAGACCCTGACTAATATGGTAATCATTAAAAAATGATAACCTTTAGAAAATATGCAAATAACAAAAACAAAAAATAAAAATCCAAATGGCTTGCATAAACCAGTAAAATGGTTAGGGCAGCTGGAGAGAAGGATCAGGAAATGTTTAGATTACTACTGAATATGCATACCCACATATAATTATATAAAGGAATTATACCAATGTTTTATTTTTAACCTATCAAATGATAATTAAAACATACTACTCAGTGTTGGAAGGATCCAGGTATATGTAGGCTCCTTCAAATACTAAGCACTGGAATTAACATTTCTGTTAATAATTTTGAAGTATTGGGGCTGAGGAGGTAGCTCAGTCTATAACATGCTAGTCTTGCAAACACAAAGACCTAAGTTCACTCACCATAACCCAAGTTTTTAAAAAGCTGGCCATGATGGTACACACTCACTTAAGGGCTGGAGAGGCCAAGTTAGAACACCCTAATTCACTGCTCAGGCAGCCTAAACCTAGTCTAGCAAGTTCTAGACCAGTGAGAGAACCTGTCTCAAAAGACAGAGAGCACATGATACCTGGATGGTAGCCAAGGTTGTCTTCTGATCTGCACATATGCACACACATATATGGGAACCAGGAGAGGGAGTGTGCTGAACAAACAATACAAACCTCTAGGAAGTCTCATTGGAAAAGAATAAAAAAGGGACTTACCCATGACTTAGTAAAGGCGTCAGTAAGTTCAGCATACACTATCTCTAAATAATGCTCCAGTTTTCACTATCCATATTGTAGAAAGATGGAACCAAGTAGACTACAGTTTTCCATTTAGAAGCTTAGCTGTTAGAAGCTCCCTAACCTGTCGTACCAGGTCTGATGGAATTCTGTGCTTTTATGGGGAAGGGACTTTTAATTACTCCTTCTATTTCACTAGAGTTTATAGGTCTGTGCTGGGCTGAGTGAGGATGACCCCCATGGGGTCATATATTGAAATATTTGGTCCCCAGTTAGTGGACCAGTTAGGAATATGGGTGTGGCTTTCTTGTAGGGAATTTGTCATTGAGGGGGTGGACATTGAGATTTAAAAAGTCCACCCCAAATCCAGTCTTTTGCTTTTGCTCACTCATTCTCTCTCTCTCTCTCTCTCTCTCTCTCTCTCTCTCTCTCTNTCTCTCTCTCTCTCTCTCTCTCTCTCTCTCTCATATGTGTGTGTGTGTATGTGTGTGTGTGTGTGTGTATATGCAACTTGTGAATCCTATGAGCTCTCACTCAGATACTAGTCCAGAGCCATACCTGCCATTTTGGTGGTCATGGATGAACACATATATTAACACTCTGAAACTGAAAGCAAGCTTCCAATTAAATGCTTTCTGTTATAAGTTGCATTGGTCAAGGTTGGAGAAATTTTCTTCTATGATTTAGTTGAAAGTAATTTCTGTGCCTTTGACCTGTTTTTCTTCCTTCCTCTATTTTCATGAGTTTCTTTTCTGATCTTGATTTAAGTTTGTTAGGCCCTATATGCCAAATAATTCATCCGTTTCTTTTTGGTTTTCCAGATTAGTAGAGTACATATTTTTAAAGTACTCATGTAATATAGTTTATATTTCCTTGTTATCTGTTATGATGCCTCCCTTTTATCTCTAATTTTATTATTTGGCTCTTCTGTCAGGACTTTTAGGTAATTTAACTAAAGGTTTATCAATCTTATTGGTTTTCTCAGAGAACCGTTTTCTCTTCATCCCATTGATTCTTTGTTTTGGTTTTTGTTTTTTTATTCTTATATTCAACTTCAGTCCTGAGTATGATTATTTCTTGTTTTCTATTCTTTTGGGGTATTTTTCTTTTTGTTCTAGAGCTTTCAGATATGCCATTAAGTTGTTAATATCTCTCCAATTTTTTTAATGTTGCCACTTAGTGCTATAAACTTCTCTTAAACCTGTCCTCACTGTGTCCCATAGGTTTGGGGCATGCTCTGTTTCCATTTTCATTCATTTCTAAAAGTTTCTCATTACTTTCTTGATTTCTGTCCTGATCCATTTTTTCATTCAGTGGTAAGTTGCTCATTTTTCATGAGTCTCTATACTTCCTGTTGTTGATATCCAGTATTGGTCCATGGTGGTCAGATACGATGCAGGAAGTTATTTCAGTTTTCTTACATCTGTTGAGACTTACTTTATGTGCAAATATTTAGTCAATTTTGAAGAAAGCTCCATGAGCTGCTGAAAGATATATTCTTTTGTATTTGGGTGGCAAGTTCTGTAAATATCTACTAAGTCAATTTGATTTATGGCATTGTATTACTCTGGCATTTCCCTGCTTAGCTTTTGTCTATTGGCAAGAGTAGGGCACTGAAATTACCCATTATCACCATTTGGGGGTCAGTAGTATGATTTTTAGCTGTAGCAGTATTTCTTTTATGAACTTGGGTGCTCTGCTGTTTGGTATGTGAAGATTTAGAATTGAAATATTCTCTTGGAAGTTTTACTTTTGTGTTTGTAGTATGCTTTTCTATCTCTTCTGGTTATTTTTGGTTTGAAGTTTATTTTGTCAGATATAAAATAGCCACACTTGGAATATCTTTTTCCATTTGTTTACCCTAAGGAGATATCTATCATTGATGGTAAAGTGTTTTTCTTAAAAGCAGCTGAAAAATGGACTCTGTTTCATAATCTAGTCAGTCAGTGTCTTTTTATAGGGAAATCGAGACCATTGATGTTGATAGTTATCAATGAACATTTTATTGATTCTTGTTATTTTATTGTTATGGAGTAGGTTTTTCACCCCTTCATTTGATTTACTCTTCTGGGATTATTTGTTCCTTGTGTTTCCTTGGGTGTGGTTAACCTCTTCAGACTGAAGTTTTCCTTCTTGTGCTTACTGTAGAACTGGATTGGTAGATATTATTGAGTGGTTTTCTTTCTCTATCGATTACGATTGATAGTTTTGCTGGGTATAGTAGCCTGGTTTGACATCTTTGTTCTTTCAGAGCTTTTAGGAATATCTGTCTGGACTTTTATAGCTTTCAGAGTCTCCATTGAAAAATCAGGTCTTAGTCTGATGGGTCTGCCTTTATGTTACTTGGTTTTCCCTTTGCTGATTTCTATACTCTTTCTTCATTTGTATTTAGTATTTCTCATGTATATTTAGTGTTTTTATTATTATGTGTTATAAGGAATTTCTCTTCTGATCTTATCTATTTGGTGTTCTGTGTGTTTCTTATACCTTAATAAGCACCTCCTTCTTTAGGTTGAGGAGGTTTTCTTGAAAATATGTTCTGTGACTTTGACCTGGGTTTCTTCTCCTCTATCCCTATTATTCATATAGTTTGTCTTTTCATAGTGTCCCAGATTTCCTGTTTTGTACATAGATATTTTTTGCAGTTTTTTATTATTATTATTATTTTCTTTATTTACATTTCAAATGCTATCCTGAAAGTTCCCTATACCCCCCCCGCCCCTGCTCCCCTCCCCACCCACTCCCACTACTTGGCCCTGGCCTTCCCCTGTGCTGGGTCATAAAAATGTTTGCAAGACCAAGGGGCCTCTCTTCCCAATGATGGCCAATTAGGCCATCTTTTGCTACATATGCAGCTAGAGACACCAGCCCAGGGGGTATTGGCTAGTTCATATTGTTGTTCCACCTACAGGGTTGCAACCCCCTACAGCTCCTTGGGTACTTTCTCTAGCTCCTCCATTGGGGGCCCTGTGTTCCATCCAATAGCTGACTGTGAGCATTCACTTTTGTGTTTGCCAGG
>NC_034603.1:33852458-33860926 GCF_900095145.1 Mus pahari | reverse complement strand
CACCAAGGTATTTTATATTATTTGTGACTATTGTGAAGGTTGTTGTTTCCCTAATTTCTTTCTTGTCCCATCTGTCCTTCGTGTAGAGGAAGGCCACTGATTTGTTTGAGTTAATTTTATATCCAGCTACTGCACTGAAGCTGTTTATAAGTTTTAGGAGTTCTCTGGTGGACTTTTTAGGGTCTCTTGTACATAGATATTTTTTAAGATTCAACATTTTCTATGACTTAGTTGTCTATTTCTTCTATCTTATCTCAAATACATGAGATGTTCTCTGCCATGTCTTATATTCTATTAGTGAGGTTTACCTCTGAGGTTTTTGTTTGGCTTCTAAAATGTTTTACTTCAATTTGGATTTCCTTTCATTATTCTATTTCTATTTAATATCTTAAACTGTTTTCATTATTGTATTCTACTGCTTCTTTGTGTTTTCCCAGACTTTACTAAGTGATTTATTCAATTCTTCTTTTAAGTCCTTAACAACATTTAAAATTGCTATTTTGAAAACATTGTTTTATGCTTCATCTATACTACATTACTCAGGGCCAATTGTAGTAGGATTTTGGTGGAAGCATATTTCCTTGTTCATTTTTGTGGTTTTGTGCTGGTGTCTGGAGTTGGGATGATTGAAGTGATTCTGAGTGTTGGTGTCTGGTCTTTGTTTGGTGGGTATCCTGTTCTTTGATTTATGTTATACTCCTTAAATATTAGGAGACTGTGGTCTGCTGTGGGTTCCCTGAAAGAAGTACTTCTGAAGGTCAGTGGGTGGCAGAGAGGAATAGTGATGGTCTAGGAAAAAGGCTAAGAAGAAGCTATGGGAAAGAGATACGGGGATCCTTTACACACCAAAAGTTGGGATATGGAATTAGAAGTGTGGTGGGAGGAGAGGCTCCTGTAAGTGGACTGTGCAGTAGGACAAATGATATGTCTTGAGAGACAGGGATGACAAGGCTAGGGGACTCTGGGCTTTTACCAAGAGTTGGAGTCTCTAGTGAATAGACTTGACATGGGAAGAGAAGCACCTGCAAGTAGGCTGCTGCAGAAGTGAGATTGGGACTGGAGAGGTCATAATGGAGAACAGGAAGGACAGTGAAAACCACCTACCAGGGTCCTTTCCATGTGTAGCCAATGGGGTTCTCTGTATACCAGTGGCTAAGACAAGGAATGAGGATGGTCAAGGAGGGAGGAATAAGAGGGTCATCACAGCGGAGCTAAGCTCGGTGCACAGCAAGGGCTGGCAGAATCCCCAGGAAATACAGATAAGATAAAAGAAGGGGTACTGGCAGGCAGTCTGCTCTAGGACTGGGAGTGAGACAGGAGAGATTGTAGTGGAGGGCAGGAGGGAGAATGAAGATTGCCAGTCCGAGTCCCAGGGCACTGTAGCTCCTGGGTCATACATGTTCTTGCGATGGCCTTTCAATCTGTTCATTCATCAGCCTACAACTGTCTCCTAAAGATCTCTGCAAAGCTGTTCCTTCCCACTTCTTTCATCCCGGCTAGACTGTTAATCCTCAAAGAGACCTCCCTAGAGCTCTTTAGTTACAGCGGGATCCTCCTGTCCCAAGTGGTCCCCATCTTGTCAACACTGCCATGTGTGGCTTTTCTCTCACTACGAAAGTGCCAGCAAGATGACTCAGTAGGTAAAGTCACTTGCTACCAAGACCAACTACCCACGTTTGATCCCTGGGTCCCACGTGGTATAAGGACAGAACTCACTCTCACTTGTTATCCATATGTGCTCCATTATACATGGACCTGCACCCATACACAAACAAGTAAATGTACAAGAATATTTTGCAATATAATAATCAAATGTATCTCTTCATTATTTTACTCACTTAAATGAATGACAAGATTTTGGTTTTCATATTTAACTCCTCCCCTATCTTTAACCACTTGAATCCACACCTGACACATCCAAAATAAGTATTTATTAACCCAAGGCTGGTCATATACATTTATTTATGTGTTTATTTATTTACCCATTCACTCATTTAACAAAGACTAACTGCTCTTTGAGTGCTAGGCAGGCATGAAGTAAGATTCCCTACCCCGAGGAAGCTTAAATTCTAGCAGAGGCAAGAGACAAAGAGCCAAATATCACTACTCTATCTAAAGTAGTAAAACATAACAGATGCTATGAGGGGGAAATGTGGAACAGAGAAGCAGATTACTGGGGCGGGCAGCTGGGGAGTGAAGGTGAAGGGGACAGATGGTTTCTGTGGTACAGAAGGTGGCGTAGCTTACTTAGTCATAAAGAGGGTGTGATAAGCAAGTTCACATCAGTCACAGCAGTCATTTCTGCAAATGAAGGGCCCTGCTTTAGATGCCATAGTGGTAAGGATTACAGCAATATGTTTTTCCCCTACTGACTTAAAGATTCAAAAGGCAAGAAAATTAAGGTCTAAGCACTCAGCCAGGTTTTATTGAAAACACACACACACACACAGAGGGGGAGAGAGAGAGAGAGAGAGAGAGAGAGAGAGAGAGAGAGAGAGAGAGAGAGAGACCAAAGAAAAGGAGGGTGATTACATTAAAGACCTGTCTTTAACATTAACATTAAACATTAACATCATTAACATTAACAGTAATTTAGCAGTATTTACAGTATGGTAATGATATTTGACTCCTGCCCCAGTGCCCCAGAGAGAGATAGATGCCTCTCATCTGTCATATGAGACGGGTGGAGTGATGCCAAGTGTTCCTAATGTGTGTTCACTGAAAATAGGGTCTCCTTCCTTCTGAGAAATGTTCCTTCCAACCTTGTGTTCCTCCTAGTTACACGAGAACTGTCTGCCCTGTGGTGGCTGGCTTGAAACCCATGCCTAACTAAACAAGATCTTTTCCTAGGCATTTCTTAAAGTATTGGCTTCTGTTGGAGGAAAAGACGTTTCCCTTCTGCTTTGCAACCATTCTAAGTCCATTTTGAAGAGTGTCTGCTAGACAGCACTAAACAGAAGAAATCAGGTTCTTAGACAAACATTGGTCCTTGTTCTCATGAGGAAGAGAAGTGCAGGAAGTCAACCAGGAGGCAGTGATAATTGTTTTGGATTGCGGTGAGTTTTCTGAAGAAAACTTGGTATTAAGATAGGAAAGGATTAAGAAACAGAGGTGGGTGGGGAGAGTCTCTCTGAATAGAAAATGCTTGAATTAAGATCTTGAGGGATGGGGCAGTATCAGCTATGCAAATAAATGTCTTGGGAACAAATATTTTTATAGGGATCCTGGGATAGAAATGAGCTTCATAAACCAAAAGCCACCAAAAAGAAATGTATTAGTCAGTATCACAGCACTGTAATAAATACTTTACACTGGCTGCTTATAGCAAATACAGCTTTATTTGGGACTATGGTTCTCATGGCTCAAGACCAAAATCAGGTCTCTGTCAAGGATGGTGCATCAATGTAGGGGCTCTTGTTTAACCCTCCAGCCAAGAAGAAAAGAAAAGCCTGAACCTGGCAAGCTTCATTAAACTAGATACTTCCCACTAGGCTCCCGAAACAACTAATGCATCTTGTAATAAATAATGCTGCCTTTGAAACAAAGCTTTGTACTTTCAGGAGCATCTTCCAAATCCCATCAGGAAGCATTTGTGACTTGAAACTAGAGAAAGAGGGAAAGAGTCTCAGGGCAGAGAGTCAGTCATGTGCCTTGCAACATGAAGAAACCAGTGTGAAAAATGAAACCCCACAATAAGACCCAGAAGCAAGAGAAGGGCCAGAGTTCCCTGTGGACACTCATGCCGTTCTGCCTTTCTCTGCCCCACCCTTCCTAGACAAATGAGCCATAAAAGAAAGCCCATGTCCACTCCAGTGGGGGTTTCTGTCTCTTAGATCAACATAATCTCCACTGGTTTCTTGATGTATAAGGGCTGAAATTTTTCATTGAAATTGTAACAGCGCTAGATCTGGATTGTAGCCCACCTATATCTTTACACGTGTTTTCTATTAATTGCATCATTGACTGTGCCTAATTTACTAGTTGAGATGGTGAAGATTCTTGCTCCTGCGCACTTGTGTTTCCTTACTGTGCCCTCTCTCATCTCCTCATCCCCTCCTGTGCTAGTGCCCGCTTAGATCCATGCTGTTCTTCACTCCTGCCCCTGACAGAGTGTTGTGGTCAAATGTGAGAAGGGTAAATGCAACCTGCTGAGTGCACTATTGGTGTTTGTATGGCAATAGTTTTGACGTTGACCACTCTGGACTGGACAACCAACAAGGAAGTTCTAGGCATGAGATATCACGCACACACACACACACACACACACACACACACACACACCAAATATAAACAAAGGAAAAGAGGCTATCAATTTGAGAGGAAGTTGTGGATGGGTTCAATGGAGGGTAACTGAAGGAGGCTGGAGAGAGAAAAGTGAAGGCAGAGGTGATATAATTCTATTCCAATTTAAAACATCTTTTAAAATCTGAAAAAAAAAAATAAATGGAGCACCTGCTTTACCACAACCTCCACTTTTGCCTGGTGTTAGAACTGATCCCCCTCCCTGTGGATTTCCAGGCTCTAGAGTAATTTGAGTTCATTGGCAGAACGTCTTAAACTTTGAAACAAGATCCTCCCTCCCCACTTTAAAAATCACTCATGCAAAAACAGGCTTCCTGGTCTTTCTCTGTGAATGTCACAGCTTCCCTTTGAATCAACTTCACGTGCTCATCCCTGCAGCCACAATTGCATGTCTAGATTAGTGGTGCCCTGGCCCCGGGTTACAGATGAGGACACCAAGGACTGGGAAGCTTAGATATCAAGGTCAACATCTTTCTGAGACCAGTCAGGGGCATCTGACTCTCAAGCCACTCCTAGCTTTCAATCTGAATTATTTCTTGGCAAAAACTGCCACTGTGCATTCAGGACAGTCAAGTGTATTTAGAATGAGCTCAGAGAAGAAAGCAGTTTAATTAAAAGAAAAAAAATTAGTTGAGTTTCAGTGCTATTCTCTTCAATCCAAGATGGAAATTAATTTATAATAACCTTATCTTTTATTCATGTTAGGCTGCATGTTTCAGAGTATATTGGCATCCTTTTATTTCTCAGCTAGATGTGAAATAATGGTGTGTTTCTAATGGGCTGTAAGTCACTTAGTGCTCAAAGAACATAGCTGAGTCTCGGGTAACCATTCAGGGAAGTCTGCAGCCACAGGGGAGTCACTCTGCTTTCCTTTTGATGAGTCATGATATTTAAAATTCAGAAGGCTGCTGCAGGCTTCAAAGCAGCCCTTACAGATTGATCACTCCACAGCCTAACTCCATTAGCAGCCCAGGACAAAGAGAACTCATCCATTTTCTTCTAACAACCTCTTCCTCTTTTCTCAGACCAACCTGACAGAGCTGAAGTCATTTGGCTCCCCACCTCTGGCTGTCAGCAATGTCAGCGCTGCAGTGATGGTTCTCATGGCCCCAGGGGGCAAGGTGCCCAAGGACCGCAGCTGGAAGGCTGCCAAGATCACCATGGCCAAGGTGGACAGCTTCCTGGATTCCCTGATCCACTTTGACAAGGAGAACATTCATGAGAATTGCCTCAAAGCCATCAGGCCATACCTGCAAGATCCCGCATTCAACCCAGAGTTAGTGGCCACCAAGTCCTATGCGGCTGCAGGCCTCTGCTCTTGGGTCATCAACATTGTGAGGTTCTACGAGGTCTTCTGTGATGTGGAACCAAAGCGCCAGGCTTTGAACAAAGCCACCTCAGACCTCACAGCTGCCCAAGAGAAGCTGGCAGCCATCAAAGCCAAGGTCACAGTAAGTGAACCTAGAACCCTCCTGCCCAACACTGCCAAAGGGTAAAACATGTGGTGCACTCTGGCGGTCCCCAGAGCCTGACAGTATAATGCCTAAGGAGAAACCAAATGTTCATGCAGAAATCCATCCCCTTTCAACAGGGACAACTTTCTACATTTCTTTCTTCAACACATATGGGCCAAACAAGAAAAGTCACCTGGGCAATTGGTTTATTATTCTAGGCCAAAAGAATGGAGGGGGGGATGAGATTGTTCTCCCATAAAGAAAGTAGAGCCCTGGAGACATATAGCAGAAGGCCTAGCAGACTGAGAGCGGGATCAATGGAGTCTCAACTGCTCCCTCATCAGCCAAATATGAACTAAATGTTGTTGCACTTACAAGGTTAAGGTTTTGAGATGTTTTCCTCCTTGAAATGTAAGTTGGGACTGTCTTCACCTTTTCTACCTATTATTTCCAGTTCTGGCCATTTGTGAAGCTGCCTCACTTTCTACCGTGTAACCATGTGGGCACAGTGTGTGCGATCTTCACTGTTTCAGGCACGTTCTTAAAAACAAGGAATGTTGATGGCACAAGTCTGTAGTGCTAGCTAGCACTCAGGAGGCTCAGGCAAAAGGATTGTGCCTTTGAGCCAGCCTGAGCTACTTAGCAAGATAAAATTAAGCAAATGAATAGTATGCTGTGCATTATAATAATGGTCCTTGCTCCATCCAGAGCTTGCTAAGCACCACACATGATTAAATCTGTTTCACTCAGGTTTGAGGGCTTGTCATGACCTTGGGCTCAGACTTACTAGAGAGAGGAGTACCTAAATTTCTCTTTTACTATTGTAATGGATACGATCAGGCAGGGTGGAACAGGGGCAGCTTGGTAGAGCTCTTATACAGCACACATGATGCCCTGGGCTGGAATCTCAGCCAAAAAGAAGATTAAAAATTAGTGAAGTGAGAGGTAGCAATCAGAAGGTTTAAGATAGCCTAGTTTTTTTTAAAAAAAAACAACAACAACAACACTGCCTATCTCCACCAAGTCCCACCTCTCACCAAGAAGCTATTCACAGTGAATACCTCTGAGAAAGGGAAAATCGGTTTTCCCTACTGGGTGTAACATCTGCAGTTCCGGGAAGGTGGAAAGCCCAGGAATAACCAGTGGCCAGAAAATGATCTCTATGGTTTGTGTTGAGGATTTTTTCCACTTTTTTTTTTAAAAAAATTGTTTTGCCCACTTTTATCCTACTGATTTTTTGTTTTGTTTTGTCTTATTTTGTTTGGTTTTTTTTCCTGTTTTGCTTTTTTTCCCCCAAGAGAATGTGAGAGAGAGAAAAAGAACAGGAAGTTGGTTTGGGTAGGGAGTTAAGGAGATCCTTGGAGGAGTTAGGGAAGAAGAGAGAATATGATCAAAAATACTACATGAAAAATAAATAAATAAATAGATAGATAGATAGATAAATAAATAAGTAATCTGTCCATCTCAACAGACCTTCAATCTCTGCTGTAATATTTACTTCTTATGTCTTCGGAGTGCTGAGACTTCAGCTCCCAGAAGGAAACTAGACAGAATAATAGTACCTGCCTTGTGGGATTGTCCTCAGAACAGAAGGCAACCATGCATGGGGCATGAGCCAGAGGTGGCCTGTATCCAAGGAAACAGCAAGAAGGGCCTTAGGGACCAAGATCATCACTGTCACTTCTCTCCCCCTCCCCCACACCTATTTCTTGTGCTGTCAGTCACATGCACATCCAGTCACATGTCTGAGTTCAGTTACCGCCACAATCAAGTGCAAGCCAGACAATGTTCAGGATCTCCTGTTCCTCCGCATGCATTCCAAACACGTGAGATTCCTGCTACAAATGTGTGGTGATGATCACGTAGGTGATACAGGCTGAGAATTCCGACGGTGATGTGCTGCGTGGGTTCATTGATGGTCTGCTGAAAACCTGAACATAAAATTTCTTAAGTGGGAGACCACTGCAGCCAGTCTCTCTGTGTAACACAAACACTTGAGACCAGATGTAGCTCAACAGCAATGTATTTTAGGCAGTGGGTTCAACCCATAGCATCTTAATAACAATAATAACTTGGGTGAAGAAATTAATTCATGGAGCATTTAGTTAAAACAGGTGGGAATGGTCATATCCAGTCCCCTGCAAGTTCAAAACCTTAGCATCCCCATTGCAGCTTTCTGAGGGGGGAAAAAAATTCCTAATAATTTTCATATTGTTCTGTCTCTCCCAGAAAAGTGTAAAGATCTGAATTTTTAAAGACTTTTTACTCAAGTTATTTTAACTAAAGGAACATTTGGTACAGAGGGGATGTTTTCGAAATGTTTATACCTTTCCAGTAGCCAAATTCACATGATGGGCCCACTCAACCTGGGAATGTAAGAAGACTTTGAAAAGAACACTTGGCTACCATAGCAAGTGTTCCTTTTCTGCCAAAACATTTCCTGCTTTTAACCACCTCCTCTCCTTCCAATGCTTATACAAGGGCCTGTTAACATCCCAAGAACATGTCCAACCACTTGCTACTGAATCACAGAAAAAGAGCCAGCACCCGTCCATTATATGGAGGCCCACCTGGGTCAGAAAGGTCAGAAAGATCCTTCTCCAGGTGCTGCTGAGATCACCATAGCTTTCTGTACTCTCACAAGAATAGTCATACCTCCCTCTCTCTCTCTCTCTCTCTCTCTCTCTCTCTCTCTCTCTCTCTCTCTCTCTC
>NC_034603.1:33813840-33852263 GCF_900095145.1 Mus pahari | reverse complement strand
ACACACACACACACACACACACACACACACACACACACACACACACACATACACGCTTGCTTTGTTAACAGAATTTGTCTGAGTGGTAGGTTTTGGGTGGATTTTGTTTGACTATCTTTTCTACAATAGGCATATATTGACATTGCAATTTATAAAGCATGTGGTAATAAGAGCAAGTTGGACATTTTCATTGGGAAATATCAAACAGTAGAGAAAGGTCTTCATTAGATGCAACAGTCCTCTTTTAATTCTTTGATCTGCTTAGACTAGTTGAGGCCATCTCAGAGCCTGTTACATGGTAGCTGAACTATCTCCTTGGGTCTGTATCTCATATCTGCAGATGACTGAAGAACTTGCTTTCTTAGTTAACATTCTATTTTTTTTAAAGATTTATTTATTTATTATATGTAAGTACACCGTAGCTGTCTTCAGACACTCCAGAAGAGGGCGTCAGATCTTGTTACGGATGGTATTGAGCCACCATGTGGTTGCTGGGATTTGAACTCCAGACCTTCAGAAGAGCAGTCAGGTGCTCTTACTACCCACTGAGCCATCTCACCAGCCCGTTAACATTCTATTGCTGTGAAGAAACACTATGACTGAGACAGACAACTCTTATAAAAAGGAGCCCCCCCCCCCCAGTTAAATGCTTTCTTTTATAATAGTTGCTTTGGTTATGGTGTCTCCTCTCATCAGTAAAACAGTGACTAAGACTGTTGCTAATATTGAAAATATCAGAAAGTTTACATAGAAGTGTGGTTTCTGGACATCATATAAACAATCAGAAGCTTCCCATAATCATTTACTGCCCTGCAGTTACTTAGTGCCTTCCTGTTGGAGCCAATGGCCGGCCATGTTGTGCCTGGCCGTCAGCCCGGTCTGTGCATGTTTGCTGATACTGGATTGGTGTCAGGCCAGTTGTCATTATCTTCTCATTCCTTTGACTTCTCTCCTTATGCTAGGTTTATATTTCTACTCCCTGGTGTACCTTATTCAGACAACTGATGGATCTAAGTTGTTTATTTTGACGTCTTCCAAGAAAACTTATGGCAACCAGTCTTAGAGGAAACCTTCTTTGTTCCTTGCTTTGTTGCATGGAGGTGGCTTCCTGGAAGCCTTCTCTTTCAGGATGAGCTGTCAATCCTCCCAAACTTCTGCTCCTCTCTCATCTTCCTATCTCCCAACTTCTGACCTCACAACATTATTCCTGTTTTATGACTGTTGTAGCCGAAACTATCTTCATGGGCTTTTGTTACCAAAACTAAGTGTGTCTGTCCATAGACTGATTGGTGAAATTTTAAAAAAATCAATAACTTCCATTTATATTATGTGGATGTCTCTATTGTTCCCTGCAGATCTAAGTGATATACTATAATTATATTCTCATTCATTCTCTCTCTCTCTCTCTCTCTCTCTCTCTCTCTCTCTCTCTCTCTCTCTTTCCCCCTCTCTTTCTTCACTATACATCCCAAATGCTATACTCTACCAGTCACCCTCCCACAATCCCTCTCCCATCCCCCATTCTCTACTCCCTTGAGAGGATGGAGTCTCCCGTAGGTATCCCCCTACTCCTGGCACATTAAGTCTCTGCAGGGCTGGGTTCATTCTCTCCCACTGAGGCCAGACAAGAGAGCTAAGTTAGGTGAATGGATTCCACAAATATGCAACAGCTTCAGGGATAGCCCCCCTGAAGTTGTTCAGGACTCACATGAAAACCAAACTGTACATCTGTTAGATACGTACAAAGGCCTAGGTCCAGCCTGTGTATGCTCTTTGGTTGGTGACTCAGTCTCTAAGAGCCCCTAAGTATCCAGGTTAGTTGACAATTTGACTTTTTTTTTTTTTTTTTTTTTTGGTTTTTCGAGACAGTGTTTCTCTGTATAGCCCTGGCTGTCCTGGAACTCACTCTGTAGACCAGGCTGGCCTTGAATTCAGAAATTTGTCTGCCTTTGCCTCTAGAGTGCTGGGATTAAAGGCCTGCGCCACCAGGCCCGCCTGACAATTTGACTTTCTATTGAGTTCCTATCCATTTAGGACCCTCAGTCCTTCCTCCAACTCTTCCATAAGTGTCTCTAAGCTCTGTCCAATGTTTGGTATATTCTCTTTTTTAAAAATATTTTTATTTTATGTGTTGTGTGTGTTTACCTACATGTATATATGTTCACTGTACATGTACCCTTTGTCCTCATGGACCAGAAGAGGGTGTCAAATCCCCTATAACTGGAGCTACAGCTAGCTATGAGCCATCATGTAGAAAATGAATCTTGGGTCTACTGTTGAGACCTTCCTCTTGGTCCTAACTTACTTTTTTTTTTTTTTGTTTTGTTTTGTTTTTTTTTGTTTTTCCCTCCATACAGTTTTAATCTTTCTTTATTGGTTTTCATCCATTATTTCCTTTTGTGTAGTCTCCATTATTCATCCATTCTCCATTCACCATCCTCATCAAGTCATTTTCTTTAATATCTTTCTCCGTTGTCCCAAGCTCAGAGCTCCAGTCAGTGTTGAGGATAAACAAGGACCACTGATTCATTTCTTGGGCTGGATTCCATGTTGTCTGAACCCCAAACTACCTCCTTTCTTGGCTTACCATTTTATTTTTGCTGTAGCCCCTCCTCAAGTCACTTTCTCAGGAAAGTGCTGTGTTAAGTGAGAAGTAAATTTTTAGGACAGTTATAGTCTGCAAATGTCTTTATTTTGTGAACAAGAAACAAGGACTTTGTAGAGTATCAAAATCTGAATTGCTCATTTCTCATCCTTGAAATGCAGAGCAATTTAGCTGCCAGCATCCTGCTCACCTTTCCAGAAGCCCTTTGACCTTATTATTCGCAGTACCTGATGCTCTGCACTGATGTATTTAGCTTTCATTCTTTATTATGTATTGACAATTTCATGCACATATGTGATAAATCTTGGTCATTTTCACACATGCTTTGACATCTCTGAACTTGCCTTTCCCACTGAAACTCATACTCCCTGTTCCTGTGTATGCACGCACGTGTGTGTGTGTGTGTGTGTGTGTTCCTCCCACTGAGTTTAACTAGGGTTGATTGCATGAACATAGATAGGTTTATTTACTTATCCACAGTAGCTATATCATTGAAGAAAATGAAACCGCTTCCCCCACAGAACTATTAACTGCCAATAGACCCTCGGAGAAGGGTGGAGCCTCATCAAGTCCTCTTATCCATAGTGAAATGATGACAAGTTCAGTCTAAGACAGTCTTGTGCAGTAACCACAACTGCTACGAGTTGGAGTTGAACAACAATATTGTGTCCAGAACACAGTATGTCGGAGCAGAATTGCCCATCTTCTAGCTTTTATGCTCTCCTACAGAGAGAGAGAGAGAGAGAGAGAGAGAGAGAGAGAGAGAGAGAGATATGACTTCTGCAATGTTCTCTGAGTCCCAGAGGAAGTCTTGTCAATGTCTCTTTTAGGTTAACTTTCAGTGCCTTGACCAGTTAAGATTGACCAGTTAAGAATCTCTGTGCTGATCACCACTCACCACAGAAAGAAGCTTCTCTGACCAAGATGGACAGCAGCATAACCCATAAGTATAAATATTCAGAAGATGGTTCAACATGTCCATTTAGCACAACAACAGCAGTAGGTTCCCTGACCCAGAGCCTATGGCGTCCTCAGGTCATGGAATTTTGGCTAGGTTGACAGTATGAGTTTCCTCCTGTGGAGCAAGCCTCCAGTCCAATCAGAGGCAGCTGGTTATACACACACACACACGCACACACACACACACACACACACACACACACGTAGCAGTCATAACATTATTGCACCAGTGGTCACATTTCATTTGGCAGGTTGTAGTTTGAAGGGTTCACAGCTGGATAAGGATATTAATGACTTTTCCCTCCCAGCAGCCTGCTTGGCACCTTGCAGGACTATGAAAGCTAGCCAGCAGGGAAGCTTTCAAGTCAGTCCTAGCTTGATGTTCCATATCCTAAAACCAAAGTTTATGTTATCTTCAGCAATAGGGTATTACTGTCTAGCTCTGGTGTACAATGGAGAGGAATGGCAATAGCCTCCATTCTTTTGGATGGCTCCTGGGGCCTCCCTGACCAATGACTTTTAGGAGGCATCCCATGCTTTTGCACTTAGATTTTCACCATATGGTTTACACCAATGGTTTCTGAGAGGAGCATTATTTACCCAATGCAGGACATCTCCTTTCAAACTCTTTTAACTATAGATTTAATAAGCTTAGAACATAGATTTCCATACTGCTTTTTTGTACCTCCTTAGTTTGCGATAAGCCCTACCCCACCTTCTTTTCTTCCCTGTCCACCTCCCAACTTCTATCTTCTCTTAAACCCTTCCTTCTCAAATACAGCTCCATCTTTTTCATGTTGTCTGTTTCTAATATCCACATTCTTTTATATTATTCATGCTGGCATGGAGACCTACAGTCTTCAACTCTGACATATTATTGTTTTATTCTTTGGCAATCTCTCTTCCATTTTCTTTGAAATCTTATCTTCTGTAATACAGGTAGATTGGGTGTTGAACTGCCTCACCTCTTCTATTTCCCTCATCTTTGGTCACTGTTTGTTTTAACAGGTTTTCTGGGAGATTTCTGGAGCTTTGCATACTTCCTAAGATCATCTTTATTACCCACACTCAAATCACTACATTAACAGTAAAATGATGGTGATTCCCAGTAGCCGTTTTGTTCTCTCCTCCATTTAATACAATTCTGTTCTCATGTCATAGCTGAACCACCTTGGACCTGGCTGAGAGCTGGTCATGAGGTCTTTAGTGCTGTTCTTGCTGCTATTGAGAGTCTCATCTTTTCTTCCTGCCACTGCTTACCTTAATCTAGGCTTTTGCCAACATCTTCTGTCTGTTGTGTCTTGGAAGGAACTAAGAAGATGCCACGACCACTGTAGTAATGAACATATGGCATCTGTGATCACCTGTGGAAAAAGCTACAGAGACATGAAAGCTAGATGGGGAGGTGAGGAGGGAAGAGGGGCTAGCAAGAACAGGAAGATAGGGGAGGATAGTGGGGTAGAAATAATATGATCACAATACACTGTGCCTAAGTCAGAAACTGTCAGCAATTTAAAGCAAACCTTTTTTTTTAAAGCTGGTATTATCTCTGCAGATAAAGGCAGCTCTAACTGATAGGATTCCATTCTAAGATCAGATGATGTGCTGGACGCACCCTAACTACTAGAGGCTCTCTTTCATGGTGATGCTGACTTCTACATATGGGCAGAGATACTCCTTGGGGTGTTAATAGACTTCTGTTCGCTACCCACCCTGTCACACTTCCAAAATCTCCAGTTGCTGAATAGATACCACCCCTGGTGACCCATGGGAGCCACAGCCTCCTCTGCCCTTCTCCAGCCATCCCACACCTCCATTAGCACCGCCTTCCATCATCCTAGTGAACCATCTCACTCCTGAATAATGCCCATTGACTCACAGAGTGCACAGAGCTTATGCCTGGTGTAATTGCTTCCTAGTCACTTTAGTGAGAGCTTGGGAAGAAGAGAAGGTGATGGGTGTGCTCAGTCTACTGTTGTTAATCCTATGCCTTGCCCCCCGCTTTTGAAAGTGTTCTATTGTGTAAGCTCAGAAACCATCTATATATTTTGCACCATAGCAAGCCCACAAACCATCTAGTCTGGAGTTCAGTTACCTCACAGACACAGGCTGTGTGCAGAAGTATCTGATGTGCGTCTCTGTGTGTTTGCTTAGGTGAATGTGCACTCTAAAGGTGACATTAAGGTGACCTAACTCTTGATAAATTTGAGGGGGGAAAAAAAATTGAAGCTATGACTTTCCTAAAAACACCCTGCCCTTCCTGAGGATGGGGTAACATTGATGAGGGATAAGTAATAGTTTCAGCAGAAGGCAACCAGCCCAGCCTCATCCCAGTCTGGCACATCCGGTCAGTGGCCCTCCCAAGCCCACCCTGGGGCCTGCAATCATATTCTAGTTTCTCCAGCTTGGATGTGCTTTTGCCTCCAACAGCAGCAGCTGTGCTTTGTAAACTCACTGAAATCCTTCTTCTCCCCCGCCCCCCCCCATCACAAGAAGAGGTGGGGCTCCCATCCCATTCCTCTGCTACATGCCCATCTCACCTCATTGCCTATACACAAGTCAGAGCTCTCAGCTTTGATTAAACATCTCTAGGCTTCCATCTCAAGCTCCCCCTGCAGGAAGAAGATGAGGTTGTTTCTGGGTACTCCCTGCAATCACCCCCCACTGGGCTTTCTTTGCTTTCCCTCTTCCTCAACATCCTTAGTCAGTTAGCTTTTCCCTACCCAGCATTTCCTTCTAAATCCTCTCCCCATGAAGCTTTCTCTCAGAGGGACTAGAGGTAGCTTGGAATTACTGACTGGCTCTGTGTCCCGCCCTCAACAGCACCTTAATGAAAACCTGGCAAAGCTCACCACCAAGTTTGAGAAAGCAACAGCAGAGAAGCTCAAGTGTCAGCAAGAAGCTGAACTGACCGCAGGCACCATTTCCCTTGCAAACCGTCTGGTGAGTGTGAACTCTAATTACATTAACAGTGCTTGTCAAGTGCCTCAGAGGTGTGAATAGATGAGCTCAGCACAGCAGCGCAGCTTTGACTTACCCGTGGGAGGGAGAGTATATTAAAATGTGCGGAGATGCCTGGACTGTGACCTGAGACATGTCTTCTCTGTTCAAAGCTGATGTCATAAGGCGATAGTTAGACTGAAGGGTACGCTGGATCTACAAAACAGCTGGCATAGGCGTGGCCATGCTTCTCTGATATACATGGGCCAGAGGTGCTATCATATTGTGGGTCAATTCTAGAGTTTGTATCCACATGCAAGAATGACTGACCCTAGCATATGTCAGAGTGACCTTATTCATACACATTTATGCATACACAAAGGGAAATTAGCCCTCCTGAGAAAATAAGTCTAAATGTTATAACAAAGGTATTTCTTTCAGGATATCTGTTACTACATAACAAATTACCCCCCCCCAAATTATCCAAGAGGGAAGTGTATATATGCTGTCCTTGGGTAGGGTAGGAGAGAGCTGATACTGGGGTGGGGGGAGGATCAGGGAAAGATATGAAAGGGGTTAAGTGGTATTGTATGTCTCCTGAATTTTTTACCCAGTGTTAGAGGGTTACAATACACACTATGTTTATAAGACTAAGATTTCCCTTCTTGTTTCATAGGAACTGTTTTAGAAAACAAAATACCACAGGGGGCAAGGATTTGGGTAGAATTTAGCTTTCTGTGTTGTCTCCATGCCTGAGGAATTCAGTGTTACTCGGGACTGGGGCTGGGCTGGGTTGAAGAGTCTAGAATAACTTCCTTCACCTAATAGGTACAGGTAAGAGGTGAGGCTAGGAAAGTGGACTCAAAAGGCTCTCTCTCTCTCTCTCTCTCTCTCTCTCTCTCTCTCTCTCTCTCTCTCTCTCTCTCNTCCATGCCTGAGGAATTCAGTGTTACTCGGGACTGGGGCTGGGCTGGGTTGAAGAGTCTAGAATAACTTCCTTCACCTAATAGGTACAGGTAAGAAGTGAGGGTAGGAAAGTTGATTCAAGAGGCTCTCTCTCTCTCTCTCTCTCTCTCTCTCTCTCTCTCTCTCTCTCTCTCTCTCTCTCTCACATGTTCTGGGAGAGTCATCAGATAGGATGGGACATCTTTGATTACTCTACTAAAGTGTTTGCTAGGCCAGGACTCTACAAGCCAGTGTTTCAAGAGACATATGTCACTCTCATAAGACCTGAAACCAAAATCTAGCACAGTGCCAGTCACTTCTGCCTTAGTCCATCAAAATAGTTACAAGTTCAAGTGTCTACAAAGAGACCACTATTACCTTAGAAATAGACAACCTGTGATCCTACTATGTGCTCGGCCTATTTAAGTCTAACCTGCCTTTATGAGAACAATATAACCAGTCTTACCATGCTTTGCCTTTCTTATGGAATCAGCTTTTACAACCTAAGCTAATGCAAAGCTTTAATCTTGAATTATGTGTCCCCATGCCCATAGTCATGTGGAGATAGACAACCATTACTTCTGTCTTATGTCTGTTTTGTTTTGTTTTGTTTTGAGATGAGTTCTCACCTTGTAGTCTAGATAAGCCTCCTTCCTGCCTTGGCTTCCGGAGTCTTGAGATTACAGATGAGAGCCACCACGCCTAACTTTTAATGAGAGGTTAAAGAATCTGTGACCTTGGGGGAGGGGATAGGGGACTTTCAGAGAGGAAACTAGGAAAGGGGATAGCATTTGAAATGTAAATGAAGGAAATATCTAATAAAAACAAGAAGAACCTGTGGCCTTTTAAAATTCCTCATGGCTTGCATTTCCAGCACGGAAGACTAGAGGTCAGCTTCTATTGAGAGCGATTTCCCTTTAGCCTCAAGTCTTTGCAGCACCACCTTCATCAAAGTAGGGAAATATAACCAATGCCTATCCTCACTTATTCCAGCTACAGCCATATTCCCTTTAAGGAGCCATGTGTAGTAGCCACCACTGGACTGAGCCATGGTTTGGTGAAGATGTTAGACCACATGTTTTCCAGTTGTTGTGTGTGCTGATGTTGCATTAAGACGTAGAAAATAGAAATAGAAGATAGGAAGGTTCTTCTGGGAGTAGTTTAGACCAAGAGTGAGATAAGTAGAATTTCTTGCTTCTCCCCCTATGTCTTCCCTGTCTCAACTTTCTGGTCTATGGCCTGTCTGTTGTATTTGTCTGATCCGTACATCTTGTCTGTCCTTAACAAAGGACTTTGCTCCTTGTCTACTGAACAGAACAGAAATCAATGGTATGGGAAGGGGACAGGGGATATTTTCCAACAGAAATCTTTAACAGAATTTTACCAGAAAGAGGTTATGTTACTGACCATGACTGACCCAGAATAGCTCCCAAAACCTCGCAGATATATCAGCCAATAGCTGCACATTGTTTCCAATATTTATGATTTATGGGATATTTGTTTTAAGGTTGTTTTCAATCTGTTGGGTGCTTTCAGCAAATAATTACTACAGCGCACACACACACACACACACACACACACACACTTTATTCTGAGTCAGGGGCATGGGAGTACAAATTTAAGATCAAAGGTTTTGTTAGCTCAGGTTGTAAAAGCTGATTCCACAAGAAGAGCAAAGCACAGTAAGGATGGTTACATTGTTCTCATAAAGGTTGGTGAGAGTTAAACAGGCTAAGCACATAGTAGGATAGCAGGTTATATATATAGACCTACACACTCTCAAAGCTTAGATGCAAGGACAGGCAGAACAATGTGTCTCCACAGCTACAGGTAGGACAAGCTGCTATGCAGCCATCAGATGATCAATTTTATCAAATGTTTTGGTTTGGAAAAGGCACTCCTCAGACATGAAGACATCAGCCAGGTCTGGCTGGTCAGCCGCCCATCTAACTCTTTACTTGGCTCCCAAAACTCAGCATAGCCTTCTCCATTGCTATGGACTCCTCCATATATATTTCCACGGAAGGCTGTGGGACTGGGTGTATGGATGTATGGACACCGAAGCCATTTCTGGCTCTACCAACAGAGATTCTGTAGAGAAACTTGGACTTCACTGTTCTAGTTTAACCTAACAGGGCTTTGTTGGGTTGGCAAGTCCCTTCTGCCTCTGCCAACCCTAACAATACATGGTATTCCCAAGAAGAGAAATGTCTCCCAAATATGAGCCAGGCCAGTTGAGATGTGTTCTGCGGTCCCTGGTATTTTGTACGCATTCACATGTATACACCTTCTATCACTCCCTTGATTCACCCCCATCTTTCCATCCACTGGGAAATTATTTAAGGCACCTGGACTTGATTTTATTTTCATATATCCAGCCCCTAGGGAGGAGAAAGAAAAAAAAGACTAGTTTTCGAACATGTCTTACAGAGCAGGCACTATGCTGAGTGGGAACATACATGAGCACGTTTCACAGCATCCCATAGAGTTAATATAGCTGTTTCCGCATGTAGAACGGGCAGGCCGCTGCAGCCTGCATTCAGAACCTGTTACCATTCCACAGCCCTTGCAATGCACGACACAGAGCAGGGGCTTGTGTGCTGGAGGCACATGGCTCTGGCAGCCAGCACATGGCTGATTGGCAGGGCTTCAGGATGGAAAATAATGCACAATGATTTACTGAGACTTCCCCCATGGGCACGTGGCATGTAACCTCCCAGACTAAATACCCAGTTCGGCAGGCTCCACCTGATGCTTCTCTCTCCTTTCTGCCTTTTAAATGATAGGTTGGAGGACTTGCTTCTGAGAACGTAAGGTGGGCAGAGGCTGTGCAGAACTTCAGACAGCAGGAAAGAACATTATGTGGTGACATTCTGCTTACTACAGCTTTCATCTCCTACTTGGGCTTCTTTACCAAAAAATACCGAAAGAGCCTCATGGATGGGACCTGGAAACCCTATCTGAGCCAACTGAAAGTACGTAAGGCCTGAATTTGTCCTATGTGTGTCACCGAGATCATATGAACATAATAACCCAAACCTTCCTGTACTTGTGTATGTACTGCCACTCCAACCTGAGCATCAGGCATGGAACATGCATGCAACATGCCCTTGGTATAGTCTTACCACTTAAGCTCATCAGTTCCCAAACACGCATGTCAACGGAATGCAAAAGCTATCCCAGGCCAGGAGGGCTTCAGTGTATTCACAGTCCAATGGAGGTACTTAGGTCCACAGACTTCCTCAGCAGGAAGAGTGAGCACAATTCACATTGCACCCTGAGGCGTATCCCACACTCCATTCATAATTATAGCCCGAGGATGCAAACTGCATCTTGTATAGTGATAGCTAAGTCTTCCCAGATCCACTCATAAAATTCGGCCCACTTGATAATTTTGATGGACTGGTTTAAAACGGTTACGGTTCTGGAAATAGCACAGATGCTAGTTGAGCAGTAACCAGTGGCACTGGTTGTGTTAACTCTTTGAGCTAACAGCACTCGCTGAGCTGTGATCTCATCCATCACGAACTCATGGAGGAGGAGCCGTCAATCAGAGATGATGAATGGCCCTTAGCAGCATAGAGGGAATGGGGTTTGTTTGAGATTCATAGGTGTTTTGTGTCACAGGCTCCTTTGGGAGTGCCTTAGCCTGTTTTGGGGTGCTATAACAGAGTGCTGGAAAGCAGGAACTCAAGAAAGACCTGATGTTTACTTGGTTCATGATGCAGCAGCCTGGTAAATCTGCTGCAGCCCTCAGTATGTTGTTGACCTTGTATGCCAGTAGACAAGAGAGCAAGAACATTAGAGCCAAAGAGATAGATGGGATCAAATTCACATCTGTGACCCACTGTCCCAGGAACTAATTCACTCCCATGATATCGATGGGAGCCGTCCATGTACAGGATAGAGCCACAGTGACCTGTTCACTAGTGAGTAAGTTTTTAACACCTAAGTTTTGGAGAACACATTCAAACCACATAAAGTAGTCTGGCAAAGTCTATGAGTCCCAGATCAGAAATAAATTTTAAGCTTGGTAGAGTATCATATACATATGTGAGATATATGTAAGTATAACAGTTAGGAGGTTGAGATGGGAGGCTTTTAAGTTCAAGCTCAGCATGAGCACCATAGTAAAGATGTTGGAGGGAAGAAGAAGGAGAGTAGAGATAGCGTGAGTCTTCGTTAGCGTTTCATTGCTGTGAAGAGACTTCAAGACTACAGCAACTCTTATAAGGACAGTATTTAATTGCGGCTGGCTTAGAGGTTCAGAGGTTCAGTTCATTATTATCAAGGTGGGAGCGTGGCAGCATCCAGGCAGGCATGGTGCAGGAGGAGCTGAGAGTTCTACGTCTTCATCTGAAGGCTGCTAGGAGAAGACTGGCTTCCAAAGTTTTATTTCCCACACCCACAGTGGCACACCCATTCCAACAAGGCCACACTTCCAAATCGTGCCACTCCTTGGTCCAAGCATATTAAATGATGAGAGAGAAGGGGGAAAGAGAGAGAAAGAGAGGGACGGAGGGAAGGAGAGAGAGAATGAATTTGATGCTGTATCATGGGCTATCTGTTCCTTCATTTAAACTCATTTAATCCTTGACATTGTAGCATGATATTCTCACCTATAAACTTCACACTCTAGATTTATGTAATTGAGTTGGAAAAAACTCACACAAATGACATCATGATTTAAGTAAGTTGATGATTTTTAGAAGAACACATTCAAAGCTATCCTGGATATCATGTGGCTAAAGGGCTGCCACTTGAACATGCCTAAAGGAAAAGGAGATGGCTTAAATAGTTTCCGAGTTACCCAAGCAATACAAACTACAAAGGGAGTTGAATCAAAGAGTTTAAATGGTGTTAAGTCTAGACCTTAAAACCATTATTCTAAATGAAAGTGACCAGACACAAAAGGTCACATATTGTATGATTCCATTTTTATTAAATATCCAAAGTAAGAAAATCTATAGAGACAGAAAGCATATTAGTAATTGCCAAGAGCTTGCAATAGAGAAACTCAGGGAGGGATTGTTTAATGAGCCCAAAACGTCCTTTGGGGCCATGAAAATACCTGAGAGTAAACGGACCAAGCTGAAAGCAGCATAGCCCTGTGACTGTACTATCCCCCACCGACCTGTACACCTTACAGTGGTTCATTTTACATTGTGTAAAGTTTACCTCCTGTTAAAAGTTCATAAGTCAGTGAAAAAGGGTTGTTTATAGAAGAATTAGGTGAGCTGAGAGAGGCCAAAATAGAAAAAGAGAAAGGATTCTTCAGCCCTGAGAGTACTTAGAGTGATGTGGGTGGAGGTCTCGGGGCTGAGGGTGTACTCAAGGTATGCTTGCTTTGCGGGGAGGGGGTGTTGTGAGCAGCCTTGAGGAGGGAAGATTGGGCTAGGGGAAAGGAAATTTACCTAGCCCTTTACAAGCTGGTAAAATAGATGAGTGGAGAGCGTGGTCTATGTGAGCTGGTGCTGCCACCAGAAAACTGACTTGAGAAACAGGAAAATGGCAGAGAAATAAATGCTCACATGGTTTTGGATAGTATAGAAATAATCAGGTTGGCAAGATAGCTCAGTCTCCAAGCCTGACTACATGAGACAGATCGTAGAGACCCATAGGAGAGGGAGAGAACTTATTCCCCCAAATTATACTCTGATGTTGACACACATGCCATATCATGTGCACGCCCACCCACATATATATATATATATATATACACGAATGCACATGCAATAATTAATTATTTTAAAGACATAAATAACATATAAAAGAATGTGACTTAAATGAATATACTAAAGAACAAAGAATTGGTCACGGGGTAAATTTCTATCATTCATCCTTCATGGTGGTTTCAGCAATATCAATATAGCCAAGTAAGCCCACCCACATCAGGAGGATGTTGGTCTTGCTTTTAAAGGCATTATATTGTGCAGTGAGGACACTATGGATTCTCCTCCACAGAGATAGCTTTCCATTCAGAGTGTCACCTCTTCATCAGGTTCCCATTCCAACTACCCCAACTCTGGACCCCCTGAGGATGCTAACCGATGATGCTGAAGTGGCTGCCTGGCAGAATGAGGGTCTCCCTGCTGACCGGATGTCCATGGAGAATGCTACCATCCTCATCAACTGTGAGCGCTGGCCTCTCATGGTCGACCCTCAACTGCAAGGCATTAAATGGATCAAGAACAAATATGGAGAAGAACTCCGGGTCACCCAGATTGGCCAAAAGGGGTAAGTGGCTGGTCACACAAGTTGCCACTGTTGCCTTTTGTATAAGAAGAAAACATTGCGTGGAGCAAACATAAGCCCTGGTGGCTTATTTTTCCTCTTCTGAACTCTCTATCAGGTAACCATCCTGGTTTCCTGCAGGTTTCCTTCTCAGTTTAAGAAGTAATGAAGCAAGAAACTTGGGTTACCAGCTCTGTGCTCTTTTTCATTAGAAATTATGCACTGTCAATAGGATGACTATAGTTCATAATTTATTATACATTTCATAGGAAGAGAAAAATTCAAAGGTCCAACACAGAGAAATGGTAAATGTTTAAGAAAGCAGAAACACTGCTACCCTGACCATTGTATAAGGGGTACATATATCAAATTATCACTCTATACCTCACAAGGACATACAACTACCACATGCCAGTTAAAAGGATGCTGTACCTTCTCATCTTATCTGGGCATACATTGTCACCATCTCTCGTGTTCATCTCTTTGACAGTTATTGGTTATCAAATAGACAGTTTCAGAATCACCTAGGAGGTAAGCCTCTGGGATGCTTGTTGGGAATTGTATTGTCTAGGTTAGCTTCCAGCCCTTGACTGGGTTAATTGAAGTGGGAAGAACCCCTCCCCAAAATGGGTGGCACTATTCCCTAGGCTTGGGTCCCAAACTATATAAAAAGGAGAAAGCTTCTGTGGTAAAGTTTGAATGAAAATGCCACCCCCCCATAGACTCAGGGAATGGCACTATTAGGAAATGTGGCATTGTTGGAGGAATGGTGTCATTCACCATACAGTGCACAATTTGAGGGTGGACTTTGAGCTTTAAGAAGCTCAAACTGGGTCCATTGTCACTCATTCTGCTGCCTGCCTATCTAGACGTAGGACTTTCAGTTACCACTCCAGCACCATGCGTGTCTGCATAGCTTGGGTTTCCATTGCTGTGATGAGACACCATGACCAAAGCAACTCTTATAAAGGACAACATTTCATTAGAGCTGGCTTACAGGTTCAAAGAGTCAATCCATTATCACGAAGGCTAGAGCATGGCACCATCTAGGCAGGCGTGGCATGTGAGGAACTAAGAGTTCTACATCTTGATCAGAAGGCAAACAGGAGAAGACTGACTTCCAGGGAGCTAGGAGGAGGGTCTCAAAGACCACACCCACAGTGACACACTTCCTCCAACAAAGCCACACTTACTCCAACAATGCCACTCCTCCTAATAGTGTTACTGCATGACTCCATGGGCCAAGCATATTCAAACCACCACACTTCCCATCATGATAACAAGGGACTAAACATCTGAACTCCAAGCCAGCCAAAATTAAATGCTTTCCTTTATAAAAGCTACTGTCTCCTCACAGCAGTATCATTAACTGAGACCTAGCTGTGCATGATCAGTCTAGCCCCTCTTGTTTGAGGCTATGAATGCAACTTAAGCAGCTGCCTCAAGCTCCTCCCTCCAGATTTCCCCTGATGGACTGTACCCATGTGCCAAAATAGACATTTTTCTCCTTAAGCTATATAAGGTCTGATGGCACATTAAACGTAGGCCAGCAGAAGTCAGGATCTGCTCTTGAGGGAGGAGGGCAACCTGGTTTCTAGATCAGGTTTACTCTGTTTGGCCTGGTTCATGGGCTCTTCAGTTTTGCTGCCAGCTTGTTTCCCCTCTACGACATGACTCTTCTCATGATGTTAGACATGCACCAGAAGGCTAATCCTGACATCATTAGAGGCCGTCTGACTGACACCTATCACTCCACGTTCACTGCATCAGTGAATACAAAGCATGAGGGCCATAAATGGACAAAAGGACCTGCCTGGCAAAAACAAAAACAAAAACAAACAATTGTCAGGAGGAAGTGAGTAGACCAGACCATCATGTGGCCTTAGGAAGAGATCACAGAAGGGAAACCCTTGCCCACAAATGGGACTGGCAGTGATAGATAAGAAGTCACAAGGTAAGGCTGTGTCACTGAAAATGAAAAATGGCCAAAGCAAAGCTGACTTTTTGCCCCAGAGTGACTGCAAAATGCTTCCATACCCTGAGGGATTGATGGGAAGAAACTGAGTTCTGGCAGCATCCCCAGGAAGGGATTAGCCTATAAGAGTGTCCATGAAGGAAGAGGGCAAGAAGAACAGTGACAGCTCAGGAACCATCTGGAACCCCAGTTCCAAGGGATCTGATTCCTCTTCTTACAGCCTTCACTCACACAAAAGCATGCACAGCATACAAGTAACACAAGCACATTTTAAAAACTAAATAGTATCTATTTCCTAGGACTCCCAGAGTGAAACTTAAAAAAACAGCTATTTGTGGGTTAACTGGTGGCAGTATACCAGCTTGTACTGTGAGCTAAAGGGATACACCATGTGCCATTTCAGAGTTTTCATAAAATAGAAAAAAAATCTGTTCTTAAGTATAATAAATGTCTTATTTTACATGTGTAAAAAATTATTTCGGAAGAATATTCAGAGGCTTGGGGAAATGTTTATATTTTATATAAAAAACTAGGTTATAAAGCAAAAGTGCCGTATGAATTCACTAACACAAAAACTAAAGTTGAAAATGTAATGTGGTCAGCTCTTTATACTTACAGGTTGCCCAGAGAGCCAACCCTGTGTCTGAAATACTTGGGAAAAATTGTGTCTGTGTGAAGCATGTGCAGGCATACCACCCCCATTGTTAATCCTATGCAACCACCACTACATTTCACTGAATCAAGTATTATAAATAAAAATATATGGAAGGATGGCTGCAGAGTATATGCACACATGACACCATTTCATGTAAGCGTATAGTTGAACCATTTAATCCTATCCCTGTCTAGCTTATGAATGAATGACACTCAGACTATGGTTATTTTATTTGTCTTTGACAATTACTGGGGGGGGGGGTAGCCCCTAATCTGCTTTTCTAACTGCTGGCTTGCCTACTTCCCCAGCAGTGTACCCACAATACTTGCTGTTTCTCCTGGCCATGTGCCTACATCTCCTCTCACAGCTTCCTTCTCATCCTCCTCTTCCTCTTCTTTCTTCTCCTCCTTCTCCCCCCCTCTCTGTCTTTCTCCTTCTCTTTGTCTCTTTCCTTTTCTCTCTCTTTCCCACTCTCTGAAGCCCCCAACCATATAACTCCAAGACCCCCTACCTCTAATCCCTCCAGAGGTTGGCTATAGCCATTTTTATTTAACCAGTAGTTTTAAATTGAGCACTTGTTGGTTTTGTTTCCTATGGGGCCCCAAGCCAACCTCCCCACCACCAGTACTAAAGGACCAGCCAAATAAGCAGATGTCTACAGTAAACACTGAATTGTAAATAGCAGACAGAGGGTTTATGGTTAATTTTCATATTCCTTCTTATTTTGTCATATCTACTCCTAAACATTTTAAAAAGCATAAATGTCATTTTAAGTAGAGAAAGACGTAGCAGCTGAAGACATTTCTGGAAGCTACGCCTCCCTGCCCAGCACTGCACTTACCTCAGAGGCACAGTGGACCTGTTAAATTGCCTCAGATCTATGCATTGGTATGGACTCACACTGCCTAACTTGCTCCTCAGCTGCCTTCAGACCATAGAGCGTGCCCTGGAAGCCGGAGATGTGGTACTGATTGAGAACCTTGAGGAGTCCATTGATCCTGTCCTGGGGCCTCTGCTTGGGAGAGAAGTCATTAAGAAAGGACGGTGAGACTTGGCTGTACAGCTGCCCTGTGCTCAGAATGGGCCCACTGCCCTGGTTAGAGCTATGGAGAGCTCACTTCTAGAACCTTTTCCCCTGGGCTCAGGTCAGGAGTTCATTGCAGCTGGCCTGCTTTCCTCTCCTCTAGCAGCAGGGCATGTCATTGCCTTTGGATTCTAGAAGCCCGCAACTCCTTACCCTGTTTCTAATGGCTACAGTACACAATTTGAGGGGAGCCTTAAGGGAAAATGGTCAAAACCAGCAGATTTCTAAGACATAGAGTTTATTCAAGCCAAATGTATTAGGCTCAGAACACAGCTCCCAGTCAATTTGTGACTTTGAAGGCTTAGCAGGTACAGGGTAAAGAGAAGAAGTTTATATAAATGAGACAGTGAGAGGGAGTAAAAGGGCTTCCATCTCATGATAGATGTGCTAATTAACATGAAGGTGTGATTAATTCTGGGGCCATTCTTACATGCTTTCTGTTGCTGTAACAAAAGATTCAAGGCTAGGTAGTTTCTTAAGAAAATTCATATGTGTAGTTCACAATGAAACAGAAAACCCAAGATTGAGGAACTGGATCTGATAAGAGTGGTTTTGCGATTTCATAAACTGGCAGATAGCATTGGGCGGGAGTCCATGACAGGTGGGTGTGGGTTGTTAACATGACGAGGCAGAAAGCAAGAGATTGTGGAGGGGCCACACTTAGTCTTTCAGAGTCTAATCCACTCCTGCTAGACCCAACCCCTCTCAAGAGACAGCATTAACCCTTACAATTTCCTTCCACCAGACCTCACCTCTCAGATACACACACACACACACACACACACACACACACGCACACATGCACACACATACACATACACACACACACACACACACACACACACACACACACACAGGCACACACACACAGGCCTGAATACAACCAGTCTATCATATGGAAGACCAGGCTTCTAGTACATGGATTTTTGGCGAGAAACCATGTCCAAGGCTTAGCAAGATCCTTACTGGTTGCAGAGGCCCCAAGTTACCCTTCTATGTTTCAAGCTAAACCTGCTTCTCTGTTTAGTTATTTTCACCCATCAAAGACATTCCCTTTCTAGCCCAGAAAAAGGAAACCCTCTGGCATGCCTAGGAAGATCTCCCTGCCAACTGCAAGCAAATGCCCCTTCTGTCATATTCTATGCTGCCATCTGCTGGGACATTTTCATAGTAGTCTATACTGACAGTGGGAACGGCTCTGCCTAAAGTTTCACACTATAAAATGAAGCATGAGACTAAACTTAATTTTTCCAACCTGCTCCTGACATTAAGGGAAAGCAGGGTCTTAGGTAGTTGTTAGACATAATTAGGAAAGATCAGTGAGAATATGATAATACTATTGACTGCACTCCTCTTTAAAAACAATCTAAAATTCTACCTGAAGGCACCCCTCCTTCATCTGACCCTTTGTGTTCCAGATTCATCAAGATTGGAGACAAGGAGTGTGAATTCAATCCCAAGTTCCGGCTCATCCTTCACACCAAGCTGGCCAATCCTCATTACCAGCCCGAGCTGCAGGCTCAGGCTACCCTGATCAACTTCACGGTGACCAGGGATGGCCTAGAGGACCAGCTGCTGGCTGCTGTGGTCAGCATGGAGAGACCAGACCTGGAGCAGCTGAAGGTGTGCCAGAGATTCACTAAGGAAGGAAAGAAGGGGGTGCCCTGCACTGGGTCCTGCAGTGTAGCCACTGGGGGAACAGGAGTGGGCAAGTTTCTCCTGGAATCCAGCGGAGTGTGTTCTTCAAGACATTGGATGAGTTCCAACCCTACCTAGTCACCCGGGAATACCCAGTTGGGAAAGGAAGAATGTGCTTAGCTGAAGAACAGAAGCAGAAAAGCTGGGAGAGGTGACATTCCTGTCCCCAAGAGCAGGGCCTGGCTTGGGGCTCTTATATGAGACCTCACTACTCATGTGGAGCCATCCAAAGCCAAGTAGGATTAAATTATGCATGGGTAACAGAAACAGGGTCATCTTTGCTGGAGTTGTGTCTTAGCCAGTTTAAGGCACATGTCAGGCAGTATAAAGGGCAAGCGCCTGGGTCCCATCACTTCTAAAGGTTGGGAGCTAGAGACCGTGTTGCTGGTTCCTTACGAGACTTGGGTTTTTTTGTTGTTGTTGTTGGGTTTTTTTTTTTTTTGTCTTGCTGGCAGCTGCCTGCTCACATAACCTCTTGTTCATGTATAGAGCTAGGAGCCCCTCTCTTATGTTTCTTCTAGGAACATTAATCCCATCTATCAAGGGCACCCCTCCATGACACCTGAGTACTTTCCTACACAGTCAATTGGAGGATTAGACTTAGCATACAAATCTTTTGTGGGAGCACAGTTCAGTCCATCCCATGAGCCTGCTTTCCTTTCTTTCTTTAGTTGTAATTAGATTAGATAATACAGGCCAAGAGAAGCCGACTCACCAACCTTCCACAGCACATGTGAGATTGAGTCCAAGGCTCCCTAGAACTCTCCCCAGAACATCATATACTATTTAAGACACACTCTGGAGCCCAAGTCCACAACAAACAAGATTATAGTGTGAAAATCCAACAGAGCCCAAGGAAGATCATACAGCTGTCTACAGAGCTTACAGCCAAGTAGAGTGTAACACAGGAAGGAGAAATAAAACGTGAGAAATAATGTCATTTTAGGTACTAATAAGAATTTCCAGGAAATGAAACTAGGTAGTATAGAAAGCTACAGGGCCAAGCTGGCCTCAAACTCATCATTATCTCGTGTGTGTGTGTGTGTGTGTGTGTGTGTGTGCATGCGCGCACGCGCACATTCGTGCAAGAGGTACAGTTTAAGGGAACTAATTTAAGTAGTAGCCATCAGAAAGCTTCTATTTGGTATTGGCCTTTGAGCTAATTCCTAAGTAATTTGAAAGCTTCTAGGTACAGTGTTCCCAAAAGGAAATAGCCAATCCTACCCACAGGCTGGACTAACATCTGTGTTTTTAAGAGAATGAACAGGGGTTAGAGCGATGGCTCAGCAGTTAATAATGCTTCTTCTCTTGTAAAGGATCCAAGATATGTCTCCAGCACCCATGTGAGACAGTTCATAACCATCTATAACACCAGTCCCAGGAGATTTGACCACTTTCTTTGGTCATCTTCATACATGTGTATATATAGACCATATACACATAATAAGTAACATACATAATTAATAAGTCAGAGAGAGTGAGAGAAAGTGAGTGAGGGTGGCATGGTTAAAAGCCCTAATATATAAGTTGTTTTTGTTTTTGACTGGGATCAAAAGATTTCATGGGTCATAGATGCTAGGGCTATCTGGAGTTAACTCCCATCTGCCAGGGAATAAATAAAGAGTGCTCAGTGCTTTAAGGTACACAGCCTAACCATCACAAAGCAAAGAGGACCTGAGAGTTGCCAGGATCCCAAGCCTACCCTGGCCACAGGTGAGGACCTTGTTGGAACTGCACGAGCTACATGAGTTTGTCTTTTAAGTACTTCTTTACCATCCATCTGATGCCAGCAGAGCAGCAGACAGAACTCTTTGGAGGATGAAACCGTTACTCTACTCTCTGCTCACAGGTTCTCTTTAGTGACTTCAGCACTGTATTAAGCATAGCACAGCACTCCTAAGTGTCAGGACTGGGAGCCACAGATTACTGACATGGAAAGAACATAAGCCAGCCCATGATCTCCATTCTAAATCTGTGGAAAGTTGTATCCTGGAGCCTCTCAGATACCAAACTGCTGATGGTCCCGTCTCTTATGTAGAAAATCTGCTTGCATAGCACATGCTCACATCCTATCACATGCTTCCAATCACCTCTAGATTACTTCTAACACCCACTATGTGGTAAATGTTAAACCCATCGCTCAGAGGCTGCTGATTGGAGAACAATGACATGAATAGATCTAGAGAAGTTTCAACTCAGCTGAAACTTTAACCGTAGTTTCAGGCTAAACCACTTGCGTGTTCACTCCCAGAATCATGGCAGCCAACGCACAGCCACAGCTGGGACCCCACTCTACTCACCTGCTCACTTCTGCTCAGGGTCAAAAGCATTCTGCGGTTGGTTGTACCCTTGGTACACTGTCTCTGCAAGGAGAGACTCTGCCCCTTCCAACACTTGTTTATTCAAGCCTGTCCTAGAATACGATGCTGTAGCATCTCTACCTGACTCCTCCTTGCTTGATGTTTTACAGTCCGATCTCACAAGGCAGCAGAACGGGTTCAAAATCACCCTCAAAACCTTAGAGGACAATCTGCTGGCTCGCCTCTCCTCAGCCTCAGGGAACTTCCTGGGAGAAACAGCCTTGGTGGAGAACCTGGAGGTCACCAAGCAGACCGCTGCAGATGTGGAGGAGAAGGTACGTGACTCTGGAGGGCCTGAAGGCCCAGGTCAGATGCTTCTTTGGCTCCCATTTCTTCTGATCGCAGAACCTGAATCTGGCTTCTGTTTCCATTCTTCCCGTTTCTTCTAAAAAGTTCACACACATGTGGTCAGTGCTACTCGGATGTCGTGGATTGTCACAAAGACATCAAGTTGGGAGGTAGACATGTTGAAAGTGATACAGGGGAAAGTATAGGAGAAAAATAGGGGTAGATATGATCAAGTTTATTATATACATGTATAAAATTCTCAAGAATAAAGAAAAATATGAATTTTTAAAAGGTGTTTTAAAAATCCAGGCACGATCCTGGAGTGACCTCTGCCCATCCTGCTACTACCTTCTAGAAAGGGTTTTGATATTTCCACTTCGGTCTGAGTGGGGCCCTGCTTTTTTCAGCAGGGAATGGTGCCCACAGAGAAGGCCTAAGCTTGTAGAATCATCCCATCCCTGCATAAATTGAATAATTCAGATGTGATTGTGTCCTAAGACAATCCTCTGGGCTGACAAAAAGATCTCAAAGTCTGATTCAAATGAGAAAACCATAGTACTACTGCAGGAAACTCAGCTCTCAGCAATACCCTGGCAAACAGTTCCAGCGCGCATCTTCCTTCCTGCATAGCGTGTTGGGAAAGCTGTTTCCACATGGAGACCAGAAAATGACTTCCTGACAAAGAGGACTCAACTCTTCACCCTTCCCACCAAAACCCCAGACACATGCGGGCCCTTCTGCATTTCCTATCTGCCCAGATCAGGCCAGTTCTGAGAGCGTCTCCAGTGAGGGCCTCGCACATCTACCGTGGCGACCAACATGTCTCTGAATGAGTGTGCTAACTGCCTGCTTCCTAAGATTCCTCCAAACAGGAAAAGCTTGGTTCAACGTAGGGTCAAAATAAGAAAAGAAAGAACGTAGGAGACCACAATGTTGAAAACAGAACAAGTGATAAATCACAATCAACCAGGTCTGAGCTAAGAAATAACACCGATGACATCGAAAAGTCCAACCTGGCTGAGTGGCTGCTCTGTGATAAAGGTTTACTGTCCATTGTCTTGGCAGCTATATCTCAGGCAAACCTGAGAGTATAGAAAGTCCAAAGCGCTGGTCTAGAGAGACCCAGATCACGCAGAGGGTGTAGGTCAGAGGGTGGAGCCAGCCTTGCTGATCTCTCCTGTCACACCGTTCTTCCTTACCTCATCGTCAGTGAACCATTGCCTGCTTCATGCCATACAGAGATTTCTCATCTATATTGTCCCCCATTTTAGAGGCTCTTTTCTTCCCTTCTCATCTAACATATATTTAGTCGACAGCTGCTATATTCCAAATTCCATGACAGCAGTTGGAGCTACAAGCAGCATGCATGGATTATAAGGGATGGAGGGCTTCTGAGGCAAGGCTTAAATTCACAGCGATGAATGGAAATGTTTAATACAATCAGGCTGGTGAGATCGTAAAATTGAGGGTAGATGAAAAGCTTGTCTATGGAAAAATTGAGAATCAACTGCCAATGCCATAAGGCATAAGGGGCAAACATAAGGCTACAACTGGTCCCTGGGTTGATACGTGCAACTGGGAGAGAGATGCAGATAATTAGAGACTAGGGAGAAGAAGAAATGAGGGTATCTCATTTCTGACTATCTCTATAAAGCCATGGGGGCTTAGCAATCAGGGATATGTTCTGATAAGTGTATCACTTGGAGGATATCAGAGGGTCATTGTGTAGACACTACTAGTTAGGCTGTCAATGGATGGTATGACCGTATGGAACCCCATTCTGTCCTTGTGACTATACTTTAGGGAATCCAGGAGTCAATCTTATCTGCTACAAGTGAGGGAGTAGCATTGAGATACGATGTTGGGAGAGAGGTGAAAATTTATAATATTTATGGAAAATTAGAACAAGAGTTGACTAGAGGCATAGAGATTAATGAGCAGTGCTAAGCAGTTGGGGGGCATTGAAAACTAAATCTGTAATGACACTGACTGAATATTATGTGATTTTTAATGCTCTTTTGAGATTCAGCTACTGAACTTAACCAATTTATTTTTATTAGCATCATTGACATATGATAGTTGGATTTTTCTTAGAGTTTCGTACTAATTAGCATTTTCATCTCAAGCATTGCTGTTTGTGTATTCTTCAACCTTTCATCCCCTCCTAGTGAGTTTGAAATCGATCACAAATTCTGGTAGACTCTAGGCTATAGGATGTCAAATCCATTTGTGTAGGGGTGTCTATTATTCCCTGTCATGTTACTCCCCCACCGGATCCTGCTTCTAGTGAGCACCGATCCAATCTCTGCTTCTGTCTCATTCATTTTCCATGTTAGTACAAACACAGAATGCTTGGGTTCCTATGCCTGGCTTATTTTACTTAACACAGTTCCTTCCAGTTTCATCTACTTTACCAATATCAGAATTACAAGCCTCCGTTTAGCTGAATAGTAATCCATTATCACATTTCCTTCATTTAGTCATGTGTCAATGAACATCTTCGTTGGTTCCATGACTTAACTATCATGAACTGAGAATATTGTTTGTAGTAAACTACCTCCTGACACATGGAATTCATCCTTTAGATAGGTGTCCATTGGTAGATCAGAGATTAATTGTGCTGATTGTTTAGCTTGTATATTTTGTTTTTTTACTGTTTTCCATGTTGGTTATAGTACTTTTGAAAATATTTATCGATTTTTTATGTGCATGAAAGTTTGTATATATATATATATATATATATATATATATATATATATATATATGCACTATTTAAGTTCCTAGTGTGTGCAGAACCCAAAAAACAGTGTAAGATCCTCTGGAACTAGAAGTTTTTCTTTGTTTATAAGAATTTCATGTATGTATACAATAAAATATGATCATTAATGATAGTTTGAACAAGAATGGCCCCCGTAGTCTCATCTATTTTAATGCATAGTCACTGGGCACTGGTATTATTTGAAAGGATTATAAGGATCATGAAGTGTGGCCTTTTTGAAGGAAATATGTCACTGAGGTTTCAAAGGCCCACACCGGCTGCCTATTGACTCTTGATCAAGTTGCAACTCTCAGCTACTGCTCCAATATCTGCCTGCATGCCACCATGCTCCCAAACATAATGATAATGGTCTAAACCTCTGAAACTGTAAGGAAAACTGTAAGGAACTTAAAACTGTAAGTCCCCAGTAAATTCTTTCTTTCAAGCATTGCCTTGGTCATAGTATCTCTTTACAACAATATGACAGTGACTAAGGCACATATTTACCCCATTGTTTCCCCTGAAACTTCCCCAAAATCTTCCTAGTCCATAAAATCCCTCCCAGCTTCATTTCTTTTCATGTTTTGATAACCAATATGTCCAGATAGAGCTGTCCATATGCTCATGAGCATGGATCTATCTACTGGAACAAGGCAAACCTAGCAATCCTTAAGGCTACATCCTTAATAGAGAATGATTCTCCCTCCCAAGCAACCATCCACCACCAATAGCTCCTGAATAAGTCTGTGGAGCCTGGAGATCATCTACTCCATCTATGCCAAGATCATGATAGTTTGATATTCTGTAGCTCCTGTGAAGGTAATGAGAGTTACTGTGAATTAATGATTCTGATAGCTATGTCATGTTCAGAAGATAGTGATTCACAATACTCCCTCCCATCTCTGACACTTACATTCTTTCTGCTTTCCCTTCTGTGATATTCCAGGAACCATGAGTGGGGCAGGTAATATAGATGTCTTGTTTAGAGCTGAGCACTCCATATCTTCTTCTCCGCAGTTTGGCCATCTTTATTTCTCTCAATTGACTCTTTATTCACTGCAAAAAAAAAAAAATGAAGCTTCTCTGACAGGCAGTGTCGGGTGGCACATGCCTTTAATCCCAGCACTTGGGAGGCAAAGGCAGGCAGATTTCTGAGTTCAAGACCAGCCTGGTCTACAGAGTGAGTTCCAGGACAGCCAGGGCTATACAGAGAAACCCTGCCTCGAAAAGCCAATAAAAAAAGGAGGAGGAGGAGGAGGAGGAGGAGGAGGAGGAGGAAAAGCTTCTCTAACCAAGATTGAGAGCAGCCCAGATCTGTGGACATAAACATAATTATTTAGAAGGTATTTTAATATTACAACCATTCAGCGAAATAAAAACATCAAGGTTTTACCCTTTGACCTCCCTGACATAGGATTAAATTAAAAAGTATAACCTTCTAGAGAGCAGGCCGCACATCCAATCAGGAGGTAGGTAGTTACCCCATAACAGTCATGCCACTACTTCATGAGTGGGAATATCTCACCTGGCAGGCCAACAATGCAACGTGCAACATCAAACATTGAGCAAGATCATTGGTGTTTTTTTCTCCCAAACAACCAGGTAGTACTTTGCAATTCTCTAACAGCTAGCCAGCAGGGACAACTTTCCCGTTAGGTTTGAGACTGACATTTTTATGTCCTTGCAGCCAGTGTGTGCTATCTTCAGCAGTAGGATCTTGCCCAGTAGTTGTGGCGAGTAGCAGGGGCAATGGCCATAGCCTGTGTTGTCTGAAAAAAATCTCAGGGGCCTCTTGGAACAAATAACTTGGAAGGAGGTATCTCATGCCCTATGTCTTCTGGGGTCAACATTATTCACCTATGCAGAGTAATTCCATTCCAACTCTCATTTTTTTTTTTTAAGATTAGTATACTAACTGCTGTGTTTACATATGACCCTTTCATGCATCCACAGTTTGAGATAATAGCAATTCAAACTAAAGTGGGATCATCCTTTCTCTTCACTAATTTTTTCTTTCTTTCATGATATGAAAGATGCCACTCTATTTTATTTTAACCATTTTTTTTGCTTGTATATCATATGTATTTCATTTTAAATGTGACTTTAATCTATATGTTTCAATGAGGTATAAAATTAAGCAATATATCTAACATCTTCCAAAACAATTTTAGAGTACTTTAATTTTAAACATTTCCTTGTTACTGTTTCATAATGTATACTGTGGTTTGTTATTGCTGTTAAGAGTCTGCTTTCATTCTAATTACTATTCTTTTATAGGTACTTTATACTTTCTGATGGCTTTTAATATTCTAATGTCATCATTGATGTTCTAAACTTTCACTGCATGATAAAGATGCATCCTTATTTATCATAAGAGGGATATACTTCTTTCAAATAAAAGCTCTGATATTTTGTTAATTTTGGAAATTATTAGCTTTACACATTACCTCTCCTTTATTTTCTTTATTCTCTACATGTTTCTGTTAAACTTAGTTAAATTCTCTCTCCCTTCCTGCCAATTCTTATAAATGCTCACAACTTTCCATCCTTGTATCTTTCTGAGCTCATTTTAATCATTCTTCAGATCTTCCAGTTTCCTTAATCTATTTTCAATTCTACTATTTATCTCATTCACTGTTGCATCTAAATAACTGTGTTATTTTCGGGCATTCTTATCAGTTCCTTTTCAGGTAAGCCAGCTTCTTTTTGAATACCTTTGTTGGAGGCTTTCTGGTGTATCTGCTGCCCTAAGTAGACTCATGTAATGGTTGTTTTAGGGTTGTTTAATTGCCTTTCATTCTTAGTATACTGATCTTTGTGAAGTATGTGTTTTAGGGAAGGAGGTTGTTTTAGAAGAGAAAAGGTCTTTGTTTTGAGACAAGGTCTAACTCTGTGACCCAGGCTGGCCCTGACCTTGTGATTTTCCTGCCTTAGTCTCCCAAGTGCTCGATGGAAGAAGTCTTCTACTTTTCACCTTTGGTAATGATTCTGTCTGAGGTACTTTCTGTCGCTGTGATGAAACACCATGGCCAAGGTATCATATAAAAGGAAAGCATTTAACTTGGAAGTCACAATTCCAGAGCATTTGAGCCCATGACAATCATGGTAGGCAACATAGTGGTGGGCAGGCATCAGACAGGCATGATGCTGGCACAGTAGTTGAGAGCTTAGACCTCAATCCACAAGCACAAAGCAGAGATGCATGAACTTTTGAAAGCTCAAAACCACCCCCAATGTGACACATCTCCTCCAACTAGACTGTATATCTTATTCTCAAATGTCCCATCAAGGAGAAACCAAGAATTCCAACAGATGAGCCTATGGAGACCGTTCTCATTCAATCTACCACATTTCCCTTTCCAGAACCCAAAGCTTATGGCCATGTCATAATGTAAAATGTATTCAAAAAGCCCCCAGAGTCACTCACAGTTTAAAAGTCCCAAGTACAAATTTTCTTCTGAGACTCACAGCAATCTTTCAACTGTAATCCCTGTAAAATCAAAAAGCAAATTACATAGTTCCATTATACAATATATATATTAATATTCTAAAACAGAGGAAAGAGGACATAGTAAGCAAATACTGTATCAAAGACCGAAACCCAGCAGGGGCAAACTCCAAATCCTGTAATTCTATGTCAACTGCCAATGGCTTTTATGCCTCTTCCCTTCCAGCTTTGCTGACTGTAACATACTTCTTTCTTCTCTAGATCCACTTCTGTCTGCAGCTGTCCTTGGCAGGTATCCCACAGCTCTGGCATCTTCAATATCCTGACATCCCCAGTATAATTCACTTTATAGATTCACACTATGGGGTACTCTTGGTCTCCATGTAAGGACTTACAGACTATTCATTTGGCCTCTGAAGCTTTCTTTAACCACAGTAGAAGATTCCACAACTCCTTTACCCTTGTATCATTCATGACTCTAAAGCCAGACATACATGACTGATGCAGCCAACTTCTGCTGCTTTCATGGGATGGAACCTGACCCCTCCCTTGATTTACATTTGCATACTCTTTGATTTGTTGATGCATATGCCTTCCTTTTTGCAATTGCAGGATGAGCTTGGTCTTGAAATGATAGCACCACTCCCTTTATTCCATTTCACATCGGGCCTCTCCTTATCTTTACAGAATAAGCATTGGCCCTAGCATTAAATTTCCTGATGCTCTCTTTCTTTTAAAAAATTACCATTTTATATTTTCTTCCATTCTTGCTCTTGTTCATTGTAAATCTTCATGAGTGGCTACTAATATACAAGTGACAGAATCAATATTAGGCTGTATTGAAATCTTTGCCAATGAAATTTGTCCCATATCTTCAATTTAGCCTTAAGCAGATTCTTAGTCTAAGGGTAAAAAGGAGCCACATTCTTTGCCAAAATATCACAAGAATGGTCTCTAGACTAGTTGCTAGTATTGTCCTCCTTTGACACCTCTTGAGCTTGGCCTTCATAGTGGACACTGCCCTCAGCACTACTGTCTTCCATGCTCCTATTAAAATGGCCCATTAAGTCCTATGTACAGTGTTCAACCACTTTCCTAGTCCAAATCCCATTGTCTTCCACAGTCCTCCAAAACTCACCATGCTCAGGCCTGTCACAGCAATAGCCCCTTTCCTGGTACCAATTTCTGTCTTAGTTACTTTTCTGCTGTGATAAATTACCATGACCAAGGTAACTTATAAAATAAAGCATTTAATTTGGCACCCACAGTTTCAGAGGGTTAGAGTCCACCATGGTGGGGAACACAGAAGCAAGCAGCTAGGTATGGTGTTGGAGCAGTAGGCAAGAGCTTAGATCTTTTTCCATAAGCACAAGAAAGAGTAAGCTAACTAAGAATAGCATGGGCTTTGGAAACCTCAAAGCCCATGCCTAAGGGCACACCTCCCACAGCAAGACCACACCTCCAAATCCTTCCCAAATAGTTCCACCAGCTGGAGATCAAATATTCAAACATGAGGTATAGGAGCCATTCTCATTCCACAATTTCCAACTGTAATTTGTAATCATTTGATCTTAGAACATGCTGTTTCCTACTCAGGTGGAATGTTGAGGATGCTCCTCTAAAGTCCTGATTGGTTTAGACAATGATCTGTGTTTCCAGGTCCAAGAAGCCAAATTGACAGAAGTAAAAATTAATGAGGCCCGAGAGCACTATAGGCCAGCAGCTGCCCGGGCATCTCTGCTCTACTTCATCATGAATGACCTCAGCAAGATCCATCCAATGTATCAGTTCTCCCTCAAGGTAAGTTTCACTTGGACTTTTCCCCCGTAATCATAATATATCAAAATAGCACCATCAACCTAGGGCGCCATGAGAACTAACCCAGCTTCTCCATTAATGATGGCAGATCTTCAAGATTTAAGCCAGAGAAGCAGCTACATTAGACTTATGTGACAGTCCTTGCTTCTTTGATTTCATTTTACATAATTTAAGCATAACGAAAGAGGATGTTGCTATGAATATTGGCCTCATTTGTTCGGTAAGCAGATCGAATATCCATGAGTGCTGGATGATGCATAGCAAAGGGTACCAAGAAACAAAGGAAGTGTAAGAAGTTTTTCTCTCCCCAAAGAGCTTAAAAGATAATGGAGAAGATCCAAAATGTATACTGTTTTTATTGATGGAAGACCAACTCTAGCAATTAAGAGAGGCCAGCATTAAATTACTTTTCTTATTATCCTAATATTCCCAAAGCTACTACTTAGGGCTGTTGAAATACCCATAAAACTAAAGTTCTTAGCACATTTTAAGTGCTGACTAAACTTATTGTACTCATGAAAAAATAAAGACCTATAAATTTTTGGGACTCGATGAAAGTACATCTTATCCCCTAGTGCATTCATCAAAAGACCATAATTAAAGAGGCCTTAAGATGTCGTGGACGGGGGAGTTCTGAACAACATTATTGGTTTGAACCAATAAGCAGAAAGGTTGTACACACATATACACAAGAGGGAGGGGGCATTTCCCTTACACTGGGACCCAAATGCACACAGAAGGCATATCTCAGTTCCATAAAATATTTCCCATTTAATCAACAGTAGAAGTCAAGGTCAGCATGTAGGGTTGGTAATAAGTGGTTGAAAAACCCTAAAGCTTCCAATCCCTGGGGCTCATTTAATCGGAGATGACATGTCACTGTTTCCCAACATCTTTCTTACAACCTCGGTACTCTGCATCATGGAGGTACTCAGTTTATGGTATTTTGTAGTTTTAAAAATAAATGTAGGCTCATATTTATACCATAGGAACATGCAAAAGAATTACAAGATAGTAAAAAGCCAGCATAAAAATGAGCATAAGCAAACTACAGGATGATGTCCTTATTTCAAGAGTAGTTGAAATTCACTATCAGTACCAGGAACCTGCCACAGTGATGCTTTCTGAAAACAAGAGATCATGTGAAAGCTGTGAATATGTCTTCAAAGGGTTGTTGTTTTATGGTGATAGCAGTCTGATGCAGAAGGCTCTGAAGCATGACTTCCAAAAAATGAAGAAGTCACCTGGCATGGTGGCATATCTGTAATGCCAATCTTGAGGTGTGATGCTGAGGTACAAGGACCATGAGTTCAAGACCAGTTTAGTATACTGAATTGGTCTAGGAAGGAAGGAAGGAAGGAAGGAAGGAAGGAAGGAAGGAAGGAAGGAAGGAAGGAAGGAAGGAAGGGAGGGTGGAAAAAGTATTTTGGATCCTGAGATTGTTGTTAAGAATGCCAAGGACAGTTGTTCACAGACTGATGTGATCTTTGAAAACAGATTTAAATGTGTAATGATTAAGTAAGTGTGTGATAAGATCTAAAACAGCAGAAAGGTAAAAGAGGAGGAAGGGGGGACTCCATGGGCACTGTATGTAAATGGTGTATACAGATACACATGCAAGCAAAAAATATTACACACAAAAATTGAAAGAAATAAATCTTTTAAAATAATTACAATTATAATAAAGAGACTTGAGCCTAGCTCTTAGTCCTAGCAGATAGGGCCCAGACTGCATACTTGCCAGGCTCCATAAAGCACTTGTAAATAAGTGTAGGTGACTTTTAGCCCCTGGTCTTGAGCCCCCTTTACATTTTTTCTAACAATTTTCAGGCATTGGTGGAACACAGTCATTCACTCTGTGTTTTCCAGTGCCTATAGTCAAGTCCTACCCTATAGACAAGGGTGGGATTCTGGGAAATATGAGCTCCCGAACCAACCCTACTCTCAGAACGCACATATTATTTTCTCATAAGTAGAAAGGTTTTTTTAAATACTAATATGTTAGAAACTTGATTTTGCCCATAAAAGTTTCAGAACAACTGTTGAGCATCTTCAAGGGTAGCTAAAGTCAGTGAAAAAAAAACCCTCGGGGGGGGGGGGGTTGGGAAGCTGCAAATGTGGGGTCAGACCCAGCCCCAGAGACACTGACACACCAAAAGGGGGATGTATTAGCAGTCAACAAATATACAGTGTAAAATAAATGCTAAATGTAGCCAAGATTTATATTTTCTCTGAGTACTTTCCAGGATTATAAATGACCATATTCAAATTCAGTATCTTGAGGTTCTAAGGAACAGCAGTAATGGCAAAGAGAAGGTGAGCTATCCTGACCCTCTGCATACCTGCTCTGCCAGTGGAAGCTTCCCATGTTGCACCCTGCGGCCCTAGGGGACATTATCAGCCACTAATGAGATATTATTTTATTTAAATTCTATCAAGGGGAGGTAACTACAATGGGTTGGGTTAAGCAGTGGCAGAAGACTTGCTGAGATCATCAGCAACCAAAGAAAGCTCCTAGGACTTCATTAACAGGAAACACCTTGGCACTATGAGGCAAAAATGTACACCCTCACCGTACTTAAATGAAGAACACCAAGACTCAAACCTTACATGGCTTCCACTGAGGCTCAAATACTTGATGATGTAGAGGCTAAAAGGTCTTTATTTTACTTCTTGGAACCACAAAAGGAAAATAGGGAAACGAATAGACATCTGCAGAACTAAGGATTAAATCACTTTATATGTTGTCTTTTATTTCCTTTCATTATTCATTCTATCCATCTTACACTTAAAATATCATATCCCAAATATTTATTTTTATGAGACATCACTAAGTTTCAAATGATAGAATATCAGTCACATGTTGGCTTAGATTTTTCAAAGTTTTTAGTAAGGATTTTTTAAGTAAGGGTTCTCAGACATTTCAATCTCACCACTTCTAGCCCACCATCCAAGAATAGGAGAGAAAAGATTGTAAATAAGACAAGGGAATGTGGACCTGTTTAGAAGGAGTTATTTGGGGCAATTCCCATCTCTGTTGTCAGAATATAGGCAGTCCAGTTCAGTAGTATCAGGTTACTAACAGACCAATTCAAAAGTGTCACCAAATGAATCAGCAGCAGTGGCCAAATCGGCACAAGTCAGCAGGAGTGACCAGAATCCGGTGGAAATGCCAGAAGCTCTCTGCCATTCCTCACTCAATGACGTGAAGATCAGAGAAGACGTGAGACCAAGGAAGCCTCGCACAACTAGGAATCCAAATGTTCCATCACTGTCTGTTGGGTCTTCATCTCAGAAGAAATTTCCACTTCATTTTTATTTCACATCATGCCCTGTTTGTAGTTCAGAGATGGAACTTAAAGGAGGCTGTGTTCCTTTCACTGCAAGAAAAGGCAGTGAGATTAAAAGATACTTACAAGGACTTGGGAGGATGGATGCAAAACTACTAGAAACAAACAAGTGGCCTCTGAGGTTCTTGTTGAGAGGAAAAGTCAGAAAATAAAACCGTGCTCACTACCTACTGTGTGCCAGGATCAGTTTTAGAAAGGGAAGTTGTTTAGAACGTGGTCTCTATGCCATAGGAATTTTGTCATCTATTAAATAACATCACTAACTCAAATAGTCATTCTTGGTTGTATCATCTTTGTGTTTAGGTAGTTATCCAACTAAAAACTTACTAGATCAAGCCCTTTGGCTACAGCACATTTGTTTTTCATTGATTTCACTAATCGACACTCAACACACACATTTATTAAAACCATTTTGTGTTGCTAATAACCTCCGAGCCACCTCTCCAGCCCCTAATAGCACTGGGTAAGTTATAAAGATGAGCTTGTTTTGACTCCTAGTTCTTGGTCCAAGTTCCAGAGGCTATAGTAGTGACATTCTGTCTGTTGGCAGAGTCTGGAAGTTGATTAGGACATCACTTGGTAAGAATCAGGGATCATACCTCTATGCTCTATTTGCTGATGACCTCACCTCTGAAAGGCCCCTCCTCTGAATATCATAGTCAAACTAAGTTTCCGTCCTCTTAAATACTCAGAGTAGGGATCAAATTCCAATATGAGATTTGGGAAAGACAAACTAAGATGTAATAACATGTCTGGTGCCCTCAGAGAGGTGTCATATCTCCTGAGACCATAGTTACAGTTGTGAACAACAGTGTGGGTGCTGGGAATCAAACCTGGGTCCCCTGGAAAGATCATCCAGCGCTCTTAACCTCTGAGCCACCTCTCCAGTCCCTGCTAGCACAACTTCTTGCTAGTGTCTCCTCTTAGCAGGAAGTGCTGGGAAAAGCTTTCAATGAGGTAACTAGAAAATTATAATAGTCTTCATAGAGAAGAGGCTTTCAAAAATCACCTATGCTTCATCTTCTCTCCACAGGCCTTCAGCATTGTCTTCCAGAAAGCTGTGGAGAAGGCAGCTCCCAGTGACAGTGTCAAAGAGCGAGTAACTAACCTAATAGACAGCATAACTTTCTCAGTGTACCAGTATACCACACGTGGCCTATTTGAGTGTGATAAGCTGACCTACCTAGCCCAGCTTACCTTTCAGGTAAAAGCAAATCAAATGATTTTTTTCCATGAGTAATATTTACCATCCAGTCAGCTTGCTTAAGAAGTGATAGCATTTCTCAAAGGAGCTCAGCCTGGTAGTCACATGCCCTGACCCACCATAGTCCAACTATGGCCGGGTCAGACCCTCATAACTGACCATTGTCCTACTCAGAGCAGACATGTTTAATCAATCATTGTACTTTCTTCCTGCTGATACTGGATAATCTGAGATCCTCAAAATGTCTCTCCAGAAGCCACTACCAGCCAATCAAATTGGCACTGATCATACAATCAATAGACTGGCGCACCATCAATAGATCGGGCTTTCTATCGCTGTCATCATAGCACACTAGGGGAGTTTTCAACAGCTTTGAGTCTTGGGAACTTGAGAACTTAAGACTTTCCATGTCTCTGTAACTAAATTAGGAAGAAACCTTGATCGGTCATTTAATCCCAACATCAAAAAGCCTTAGAACTTCCCTTCTTTGTATGTATCTTCCTTGCCACTCAGAATTGGGATTTTTCCATATACAAGTGCATAGCACAAACTCTATGAGCCCAAAGACCCTCTTCAATGCTAGAAGTCTAGTGACCTGTCATTCATTTGTCCTATTTGTATGTTTCAGTGTCTGAGTTCATATGTTCATGTTAGCACACCTGTACCACTCACCCTCTGTATGACTCAGATGACAGCATAACCTTCAAAGAAACCTGAACCCCCACCTCTCATGTGACTCATCTCCACAGCCAACACAAAGGCTTTCTATCCCATGCACATACCTCTCTACGCTCCTCTCAAGCCCCTGTACCTTCAATCCCCTTTCCCTGGAAAGTTCTCCCTTCCTGTTTTAACATCCCTGTCTCTTACCTTCCCAAAAACCCCAAGACAGAAATTTTAGTTGAATTAATCCATTCCTTCTCCTATCTGCTAGTCACTCCTCTACTTCAGAACTCTTTATTGATTTATATGTGCACTTCTATTTTGCATATATTCATATGTCGCTTTGACACTTCCTTCAAATCATGTCGTTTGTATGTGTCATCTGCTCAATTAAATTGCAGGCACATACTCCATGGCACTTATGATTGATATATAATACTTGCTAACCAAGATATATAGTCATCCTCTGTGTGCATTTAAGCTGCTCTGGTGTTTTGGCTGAAAACAGATGCACACAGAAGAAATTTGCATGAATATACACTTCTAATCCACCCTCTTTAAAAAGCCAAAATTGATGGGCAAGCTCTAGAGCTCAAGGCAGCAGTAATTACACTAAGTGACAAGCCCTAAGATCTCCAGCCTGCCGTGACTACAGCTGAAGAATCTCAGTGTTGTTCTACATTGCAGATTCTCCTCGTGAACCAGGAAGTTAACGCAGCAGAGCTGGACTTCTTGCTTAGGGCTCCAGTACAGACAGGGACTCCCAGCCCAATGGAGTTCCTGTCCCACCAGGCCTGGGGAGGCATCAAGGTAAGAACCAACCCCTAGATAAAGTCACGCTCTCCCAAAGGTCTGACTTAAATGCACAACATCAGTGTATCTCTCTCAGAGTTGAAACATGGAGCCATTTTGAACACACAAGCGTTCCCTTTCTTACATCACCACAACAATCTCATCCTATCCGAGAAGCAGCCAGTAAATGCTAGGGTGAGAGCTCTCCCTATAGGATGGGAGGGAATCTTAAGTCCTGATGTTTTATGTTTTGTTTTGTTTTGTTTTGTTTTGTTTGTCGGCTAAGCTTCCTTTCCTCTGGCACGGCTTAGGGCTGGAATCTGGGTGGCTCAGATGAACCCAGGGACTTTTGTGAAGGTGCTCTATATCTCTTCCTGAAGCCAGGCCAATGCTGGAGCTCTGTTAGGCATGTCTATTAGTCTGAACTGAAACTTCAAGCAAGAGGATCCTTCACGAACTAGGACTCTTAGCACTTAAGAGTAGTTTGTGTATATTGGATATGTTGGGATACACTGCTTGTCCTTTCAGCCTCTTGTCCATCTGAGAAATGGGTCTTGTTCCCAGTTAACATGGGAATGTGAAACACAGGTCATACCATTTGGAAATGGCAAATCCAGGACACAAGTCCATGTTAGACAGATTAGTCTAGTTAAGATTCTATGAACGTTGAAAAGATCACAAGCTAGAAAGTCCTTTCAGTGGGGACTGAATCCACATTCGGAGCCAGACCTGATATCTACCAGGAAATGAGGAATGATTGACTCCTAGATCCAGAGAGTCCATGCCTGCACTCTATGGAAGCAGCTCCCCAGTACAGACCCAATGGACACATGTGAAATAGCACATTTGTAAGATGAATCCTGTTTCTGATCTTCCATGTTTGTTCTCACAGTGTACAAAGGTTTAATGGCACACAGTAGTGGCGACCTTGCTGGACTTGGAAATCCTGACCCAAGTGTCTGATGCCTTTATGAAAAGTCTGATCTGAAAGCAGTTCTGAATGAACCCATGTGCAGAACATGGGCAACAATGAAGATGACTTAGTCCTTGGATTCAGATATGTGTGTGTGTGTGTGTGTGTGTGAATATAAGTATGAGCATGATTGTGAGTATGTATGAGTGTGCATGTGTTGGGCCCAGGGGAAGCACTCTGGCATGTTACTTAACTCTTGGATCCTTTGTTTCCTTATATGTAAAATAGACATCATAACATCTTCCACAAAGTAAACATTCAGGAGTTAGAATCTGCTGATAGTTGTGGTGTTTGCTTCACAGGCTGCTGTTGTTAAGAACTATAAGCCAAGTTTTCTAAGAGGACAGAAGTGTACAGTTGTGGAGCCTGGAAGTCTGAAGTGACAATATAGGCTGAACCAGGCTGTCTCCAAATCCCCGTGGCAAGACTTGTCTTTGAATCTTCCAGTTTCTGGGAGCCTGTGACATTCCTCAGTTAGGAATATAATAGGCTCAGGCTCAGGCTCCACCTGCACGGTCTGCCCAAAGCTGTTTTCCTTCTGTGTGTCTCTATCATTCTTGTAAAGGCACCAGTTACAGTGGACCTGGGCGTACCCTAATAAAACCATTTAAATTGAGTACACCTACAAAGGCCATATTAATTTTTAAATTTAATTTTATTGAAAGACAAAGAATGCTGGAGGATATGCTTCAGTATATCTTTTAATAAACACAATTCAAAATAATCCTGATTATCAACTTCCCCAATATAGGGGACATGCATGCTATGGCTGATGGGGTGTGCCTACTAGAATCTGTCCACAGGGAAAGAAATGTTCAGGCACTGTGAACTGCCCAACTGAGCCATATCCAGTTGGCTTTCTCTGTATTCTTCCCCACTATGCCCTCCACCACAAAAGTGACAAAGAAACGATTCACAGGCTTCCATCTTACACAGCTCCACTCACTCACACTGGTATACAGACTCACTCACACTGGTATACAGACTCACTCACACTGGTATACAGACTCACTCACATTGGTATACACATTCACTCACACTGGTATACAGATTCACTCACACTGGTATACAGATTTACTTACACTGGTATACAGACTCACTCACACTGGCATACAGACTCACTCACACTGGTATACAGACTCACTCACACTGGTATACAGATTCACTCACACTGGTATACAGATTCACTCACGCTGGTATACAGACTCACTCACACTGGTATAGAGATTCACTCACACTGGTATACAGATTCACTCACGCTGGTATAGAGATTCACTCACACTGGTATACAGACTCACTCACACTGGTATACAGACTCACTCACTGGTATACAGACTCACTCACACTGGTATACAGACTCACTCACACTGGTATACACATTCACTCACACTGGTATACAGACTCTTTCCTTCCTGCCTTTCACAGTGCATCGTTGGCATGACTTGGCTTCACTCGGGCTTTTTGTTTTGTTGTGTTGTGTTTTGTTTTGTTTTTGTGGACTGAGCTCATCTGGCTGTTTAAAGTATGTTGCAAATGAGCAAAGCTCTCTGTCTCTTTGCCTCTGTCTCTCTGTCAATCTCTGTCTCTCTTCTCTCTTTCTCTCTCTCTCTCTCTCTCTCTCTCTCTCTCTCTCTCTCTCTCAGAGGTTGTTGTGTGGAACAGCAGCTCCAGAT